>NC_133474.1:23372049-23407812 GCF_025370935.1 Choristoneura fumiferana | reverse complement strand
GGTGGAACCTTTTGTGCTTACTTAGGAATGTTGAAATCCGATACATTTGTCGAAGAATTCATAGTGAAATTGATAATGCAAAGTTTCCCTGGTACGCAATTCAGTTTCCTCGACAGTAACTACCTCATAGTCAAAAATACCACGCACAGGACTTTCACGCTAACACACACACGAGTAATATTTACAGTAACATTACAGTGGCGTGGTCACGAGTAGACCAAGAGCAAGTCAAGAGTAGACAGTCTACTCGTGACTACGGCCACTGTAATGTTGCCGAAAATGTCGAGGTAAATATTACTCGTGGTGTGTTAGCGTGATAAGTCCTGTGCGTGTTTTCTGACTATGAGTGAAATCACGAACAGTGGCGTAGCGTCAGATATTTTCGTGGTAAAACCGAAGTAAAGATCGCCCACATCCCTCGTAAATAATTTGCGTCCGGTTGTCGTATTTTGACAATATTGGGCAAGCCGGTGGGAATGGGGTTCTAGTGGACGCTTCGCCACTGCAGTACCTCGTTATCATCAGCAGCTGTGATCACGAATAGTCCGGGTGGCGCAATGTTCTCTTTTCGGCCCTCCATCTGGACATTCCGTAATTTCGCGCATAAATTTCGAACATGCTTTCCCATATTCTAGTTATTTGTCTTATGAGCAAATGTTACAATATCTAAGTGGAATGCATGTTGTATATGTAACTTGTTATAAATAATAAATATCAATTCTTTGACACTAATAATTATGTAAAAAAAATTAAATTAAATGAATTGAAATTGTTTTTGTCGAAAAAGTGTAAAGTAGCTACAGCAAAGTTATTAGCATTTAATATCGAACCTAGGTACGTAGCGGACGACGGCAGCGGGGCCGGACACGCCGCGCGGCGCGCCGCCCGCGGGCCGCCAGTCTTTAAACTAACGCGTGAGACAGCGGAGGAGCAACGTAGTTTTATTTTGATTCATCAAAATATACAAGGCTTCTCCAGCAAAATAACTGAAATCGGTTTATTCCTAGATGCGTTAAATGTAGGAGTAATGTGTATTACTGAGCACTGGTTAAAACAACATGAACTATTATTGAATATTTGTAATTACAGAATCGCCAGCTCCTTTACTAGAAAATCGGCTATACATGGAGGCTCTATGATTATTGTTAAGGACGATTACAAAAGCAAAGAACTAAAAAATGTAGTTCAGCTGTCCATTGAACGAGTTATTGAAATTTCGTGTGTTGAATTAGAGAATCACATCATATTATGTGTATATAGGCCGCCGTCCTCAGACTTTTGTCAGTTCGAACCCGTGATGGAAGATGCTTTGAAACAAGTTTTTGCTAGTAGTAAATCTGTCATCGTATGTGGAGATTTTAATGTGAATTTACTAGACTCGGCAAATAGATATTCTGGAAGACTTTTGAATTTATTTAAATCATTTAATTTGTTTCATCTTTTTGAGGAACCAACGAGAGTGACGGCTAACACAGCTACATGTTTAGATAATATTTTCTGCAAGTGTGATGCTATGGACAAGGAAATAATAAACTGTTTTAATTCCGATCACAGCGGCCAAAAAGCCTGTTTTACAATACTTAAAAAGACGAATGATCAAGTAGTAACCTAAGACCCATTACAGAAGCCCGTGTAGAAAAATTCAAGGACAATATTATCAACAGCGTTCCTGAGCCTTATATGGAGGGAAGTGATCCTAACGTCCTATATAAGAACCTGTCTACAGTAATTAATCGAGAGTTCGGAAAAGTTTTCAAATTAAGAACTAAAATGAGAAACGGGAACAAGGCAAAGTTTAGTGACTGGGCCACGGTCGGAATACATAAGAGTAGAACTAGGCTTTACGAACTTTATGAAATGAAAAGCCACAGTCAAGACCCCTCGTTTTTAGACTACGTTAGAAAATATTCCAAATTATTTAAAAAAGTATGTATAGCTGCCAAAGCTGATTATCTTAGTAATAAAGTTAAATCCGCTGAAAATAAAGTAAAAGCTGTATGGAATGTAATAAATTCAGAAACTGGTAAATCTAAGCCCGTAATTGTCAATTCCAATTAAAAGTGGATGATAGAATATTGACTTCAGATTTAGAAGTGGCGAGTACTTTTGATAAATTTTTCTCAGATATAGCTGTAAATACGACTCGCGATCTAAAGTCTTCCACTGTGCTGGCTAGTTCTTATCTAAATGAAATTGCGAGGGATAGACATCTGAATTTTGATTTCAACACACTGACTCTGAAGAAATTATAAAGACTTTTAAATCTTTGAAACTGAAGAATACGGAGGATCTTTGGGGTATTTCTGTTCGCGTTATGCAATCTGTCATCCATATTGTGGCACCGTACCTAGCCGTCATATTTAATAAGTGCATTGATGATGGTGTGTTCCCGACTTAATGAAATATAGCAAAGTGATTCCATTGTTTAAAGCTGGGAGCTCATCTGATCCTGGCAACTTTCGTCCGATATCTGTGCTCCCTGTGCTGAGTAAAGTGTTTGAAAAGATTATGCTTAACCAGTTGCTTCGTCACTTCAATGTAAACAACCTACTACACAGCCAGCAATTCGGTTCACAAAAGGCCGTTCAACAACAGATGCAGCTGCAAGTCTCATGAAGTACATTTATGATGCATGGGAAAATTCGCAAGATGCAATAGGAATATTTTGCGACCTCTCCAAGGCTTCGATTGCGTGGAGCATGAGACGCTTATCCGCAAACTTCAACACTATGGACTTTCAGCTAAAGCACTAGACTTGTTAAGTCTTATCTCAGCCAAAGAATTCAAAAAGTGGACATAAATAGAACGCAGTCAGCTGGCTCAGCGGTGAAGCTTGGAGTTCCACAAGGCTCCATTTTGGGTCCATTTCTCTTTCTAGTATATATAAATGACCTGCCCCACTTGCTAGAACAGAAATGCAACATAGTATTGTTTGCAGATGATACTTCTTTGATATTCAAAGTAAACAGGCAACAAGAAAATCCAACCCACATCAATGAAACTTTAGCAGAGGCGCTGAACTGGTTCACTGCTAACAATTTGTTACTAAATGCAGCTAAAACTAAGTGTATAAAATTTTCGTTGCCTAATGTAAGACAGTTTGAAACAATTATTTCCTTAAACGGAGAGAATCTGAATCTTGTGCATGAGACTGTTTTTCTTGGTCTTACGTTAGATCGTAATTTACAATGGAGCCCGCATATTTCTGGTCTTGCTGGTAGATTGAGCTCTGCCGCCTATGCTGTACGAAGAATCAGGCAATTTACCAACGTAGAAACTGCCCGGCTAGTTTATTTCAGTTATTTTCACAGCATAATGTCCTACGGTATGCTGATTTGGGGCAAGGCAGCCGACATAGAAACTATCTTCATTTTACAGAAGAGGGCAGTCCGGTCGATCTACAACCTTGGCTCCCGAGATTCACTTAGAGAACGCTTTAAGGAGATAAACATCCTCACAGTAGCTTCACAGTACGTACATGATGTGATATTGTATACACACAAGAATATCGAGTCCTTTAAGAAAGTGTCAGACGTACATGATATCAATACTCGTAATAAGCACAAGCTTGCAGTTCCTAAATTCCGTCTACGGAAAGTAAGCAAATCTTTTGTGGGAAACTGCGTGAGATTTTACAATAAAGTTCCTGTAGAAGCATGGAAATTGCCACACAACTCTTTAAAGAATACATAAAGAGTGCACTCCTGAAGAAAGCTTACTATAAAGTTGAGGAGTACTTATGTGATGATGCGACATGGCCAAAACTGAAAACCGACGAAAATCGGGATGTTGATGTGTGATGTGATGTACTCGTATTTGTGTGTGTGCGCGCGCGTGTGTGTGTGTGTGTGTGTTTATGTCGGTGTATTTGTATTGTATAGTGTTGTGAAGTGTGACTTGGCAGTGTCCCGGCGCATTTCGTGTCTAGTTTCTGGTTCTGTTGCCGTTGTCCGCGTTGCAGAATTTAATTTATAATATTTATTAGTTTGACATTTGGAGACCTTATACATCTCCATTTTTTTATTTTAATAATTATTATTAGTTTTTGACCTTGGAGGCTTTTTACACCTCTGAAGATTGTATAATTTAAGTAATTTAATTAGTTTACTTTGACATTTAGAGACTATATACATCTCTGAATTATTTAGATTAGTAATTTTATTGTTAACATAGGGACTTCATACATCCCCTTGCTGTATAATAATTTTATTATTAACTCAGGGACTTTATACATCCCCTTGTTATGTTTAAGGCTGTATATTGTTAAGCTTATGGATTTTAAACTTTTATATTTTTAGTTTAAATTCTAATCACAGGCTCGCGACGTCGAAGTTACCAAGACGATCCCATAGAGCTTATGGGAACGGAAGCAATATCATGCCCTCGGTACCGCTCTGCTTTCAGAGCATGACATGAGTGCGTGTGAGCTAACTTTGGGGGCGGCAGACGTGAACTTGCCTTCGAAATCCAAAAGCTTAATGGTTACTTGACCTGAAATGTATATTTCAGAACTAATTATTGTTATTATTATTTTAAAATTTATGACGGTGAAGCATTCTACACTTCCTGAACGTAGATATAGTTAGTGTTTAGTATTTTAACTAAGGGACCCCATACATCCCTGTATTTCTTTATTATTATTTTTTGTATTTTTTTTTTTCTTATTGTATAAATATCGTTTTTAAGTATTTTATTTGTAATTATATTTTTATGAAAAATGACTTTCTGCCAAGTTTCTTGCGGCGCATTCTTCTTGGCAATGATGGTCTTTCCGAAAGCGCTGGTAGTTTAAAAAATGACGTGTAAAAGTGCCATTGCGGCTATTTACTGAATAAATCATTTGAATTTTGAATTTGAATTTTGAATTTTGAACAACTCAGTTACAATACCCGGGATCCATGATCTCTGTTTGGGAGACAATAGGTCAAACCACTAGGCCGCCACGGCTTTTTACTATCTGTTCCAAGGATACAAAATGATCTGCTAACGTTCTTTATAAAACCAAAGCGGTAACCAAGGAAAAAGGGAGAAACGAGTTTTAACTAGAACCATTGGAATTACTATTCAAATTTAAAACAAAACAAATTTTATTCGGCTCTAGAGGCTGACATTCGATATCAAAAACGGCAAAAGCACCAGTTACTCAAGGTCACTGACATTAAAACATTCAAGCCCAAAGAAGTTCTTGGAATATCAATCGTAACTTTGAGTTTTTGGAAAGTCATATTACTTCCTTAGTTGCTATCGTTACTGGCGTGAGAGGAGTGATGTTAAAAGGGAGCAGGATAGCTTTTGAAAATTGCCCGTAGAGCTTGGAGTTTGAAAAGCTATAGCCAAAAGAACTATACATAAATCATTACTTTGCTTACCCATGACCTTAAGGATAGATTGTTATTGTAATTTTGTTGTTGTTCTATCATAACTCCTTTACTATGACTGCCATTCGTCTTTGGAATTCTCTTCCTTTGGCGTTAAGGCAAGCGAAATCCCTTGCCATTTTTAAAGACCTCCTAAAGGCTCACTATTTGTCACTAACTTAATCCCCAGTCTTAACTTCCTTTTTAAATTCCTTTTCACACATGCAGCCTTTTCATATTTTGTATTAAGTATATATGTAGTTTATAAGTATTATATTTTTGTATTGTTTTTAATATTTATTGTCTATTAATTCTACGTTTCTCCTGTCTGTTATCTCTACCACCTACATTAGTCTGTTCATATTAATTAATTTCTCAGAAATTTGTTGTCTAGAAGAAATAGCTTTTTAGTGATAAGACCGTCTATTGTCTACCTGATTTTTTTATTTTTGTAATGTCTCTGTACTGCTTTTGGTGATCAATAAAGATTATTTGTATTGTATATTAGTGTATTGTTAGTCTGAGCAATAAATGCGTATACAATGCACCTCCTCCGCCTCCACACTGAAAGAACACACACAAATCACACAAAACCATTATCACCACCACTACACTACACTGACACGTTTCGAACTGAATCGGAGTTTATCCTCTTTGTATTGGAATATAGTCACTACTTTGAAAAAAGCTCGTATCTCAAAATTGATACTTTTCTAATTGAACTTTACGATCATTTTTTCAAAGGTCAATTTTGTTGACGTATAGATTTAAGATACGAGATTTTTTCAAAGTAGTGACGATATGTAGGTGTCTATGATAATGCAGTGTTAGCAGAGCCTCTTTTCTAAGCAACATATACGGAGTGTGGGGTCAGTCACTGGCATACACAGGCAGACTTAAAAAAAACTAAGATTTTCAGATTTTGTTATTGGTTATGCTCCAAGAGGTGGCAGAAAGTATTTAATAATTATTAATTTTAGCTTCAATTCAAACCTCCGCGCATTTCTGAGAAAATGGCTCTTGAAGTGATCCTAAGGATTCTGTTTTTCCATTTTTACATTTGAACCCTTTAAATACTTATTCCTAAAATGAATAACCTAACCAACAAAAAGTTGGAAAACCCCCGACTTTGTCACTTCAAAGTTCAATATCTCAAAACCGGCTAAACCGATTTTGATAAAGTCTAACAACCATCGCTAGAAAACCTGCTTTCAACTAAAAAAAAAACATTCAAATCGGCCCACCCGTTTAAGAGCTACGGTGCCACAGACAGACATACAGACACACATAGCAGTCAAACTTATAACACCCCTCTTTTTGCGTCGGGGGTTAAAAACAACATTGGTCGTAACCTCGAGGCAATTTTAGCAAGTAGGTACCGGGTGATATTAATAACAACTGATATCAATTCGTTGCTACTTCCTAAGCCACTAATCTAATTGCCTGTAATCCGATATTTACATTACTGCTATATTTCCTCGATCGAGCCTTAATCACAGGTCAGTAGCACCGTATCGATTACCAAATCGTAGGATACCATACGTGACCAAAGTCGAGGAGTCGATTACGATATCACTAGAAACGATCAAGACCGATGCCCCGATACGCGATCGCAATTTTCACTGGCTCAAATGCAACGGTAGCATTTCGATACGGAATAGTTAGGGTGGGGTATCAAATTGTTTAGTTCCTGGGTGCACGAGTGATTGAAATTCTCTTCATGCTTTTTGTTGAAAGTTAGTCAAATTAATAAATCTAGATGCATAACTTTAAAATGTTAAGTCAAATCCAATTCAAATACAATGTTGACGATCGCTGAGATCCTGGCTGTCGGGGTGTGGGTGTATGAAAAATACGACGAAGAAAAAAATAACCTCGAAGACTAAGACGGGAGCTCCGCGTCTCCTAGCTCCCGCCTTAGTTTTATAAAAAAAATCTATCGGAATCGGTTCTGCTGCGAAAGCCTCGCTCGCTCGCTGCTGTGTTAAAATATTTTCTATTATAGTACCCGCATTAATATTAGATTCTGTCATTAAACGAAACAAAGATCGCTAATATTCTGGGAAATAACTATTATACGAGCTGATAATTATGCAAAGTACTATGATTATGTAAAAGTATCGTCCGACAAAAAATGTTTCTATGATACTTGTCTTATTAAGCGAAGTGTATTTCGACGAATCGATATTATGCAAGATAAAGGGAACCCGGGTTGAAAATGTTCCAAATATCATATAAAAGCAATTTTACAAAAGAACCATGCGTCAAAATGGACCAAAAACCAACAGATCTGAGAGCTAGGTCACTAAAAAGGTCTGATTAGGTATCTACTTTGTTTCGTTCTCAGTTCTCTGGGCACAAAGTTGAAATCCATTGCATAACTGAGATATACATATTTTAGTCAGAGTAAATATCTATGAGATAAATATCGGAACACCTAATATAAAATCTTTCTTGTATGAAATCTTGAGAACAATGTTAAGGGTACAAACATATTTTTATTTTACACAACTTGTAGGTACACGAGTCAATCTGTCTTAATCATCCTCCAGGATTTTTAAAGCCATTATAAGGAGAACTTTCCAGGTAAAACATAGTTCTCAGTACCTAAGCGTAGTATCTCAGCTTTGCAATGGAATTGAACTTGGTGCCCATAGAATGAAATGAAGTACACGTAAAGGCCTATTGAATGACATAATTCTCAGCTCTGTTGGTTTTTGGTACACTTCCCATCCAAAGTTGCCCTTGGTCCTTTGGAAGGTATAAATAAAGTTTACATCTAGCATTAGGATCATCATATCAGCCTTAAGACGTCCACTGTTGGACATAGGCCTCCATCTTTACCACAAAATTAGCTATTAGATACGGTTCTAGTAAAGTATTTCAGCGTCGAAAACTTTAACACGTACGCTATTATATAAACTGTATTTTCTTGCCATGTGTTTCCAATGAACCATTATTAAACCCCGCCCTGTAGTGTCCGGCCATAATGCTTATTACAATGATTAACGGAGCACATGGCGCATTTTTGCATACAAAATGCAGGCACGCGCTGCGAATGCAAAGTGTCATGTTGCGCAAGCTTGCGTGCTCTATGGAGCGGTCAAAATTAATAGTTAACTAAAACGCCGTGGTGGCCGAGTGGTTTGACCTATCGCCTCTCAAGCAGAGCATCGTGGGTTCAAACCCCGGCTCGCACCTCTGAGTTTTTCGAAATTCATGTGCGGAATTACATTTGATATTACCACGAGCTTTGCGGTGAAGGAAAACATCGTGAGGAAACCTGCACAAACCTGCGAAGCAATTCAATGGTGCGTGTGAAGTTCCCAATCCGCACTAGGCCCGCGTGGGAACTATGGCTTAAGCCCTCTTGTTCTGAGAGGAGGACTGTGCCATGTAGTGGGACGTATATAGGCTGGGATGGACACATCATAACCATCAGCCGGAAGACGTCCACTGCTGAACTTGGGCCTCCCCCTACAATGGGCTACAATAGTTAACAGCTGGTTGCCCGCAAATTTCAGGTCTTCAGTCCACTTAGTGGCCTGCCAACGCTTCGTCTTCCGGTTCGTGGTAACTCGAGAACTTTTTCCTCCACCGGTTCTGTTCTTCGAGCGATGTGGCCTGCTCATTACCACTTCAACTTGCATATTTTTCCAGCTATGTCGTACCTAACATATTCACATACATACATGCCTGAAAATAAGCGTCGTATAGGCAACTCTTTGTGATGTAAATTTTGTACTAAATTATCGTTATCGATTGAAAAATCTAAGTTTATCACGAAATAGTAGGTAAAATACACTGTCGCATTTGTAATTTTAAGCTGTGCCGAAAGACGTACACTGCTGGACATACGCCTCCCCCGAGGCTCTCCACTCAGACCGGTCTCGATTGTATGTGGAAAAAATTGAATGAAATACCTATATTGAAGAAAACCAGTTTCAGAAATAAACCAAAAGTACCTATATTTAATCAGTTTACAAATAAAAGATTTTTTTCCTTCAGTCTCCGTTTTCTAAGTCGCTACACTACAGAGTGGTGAGGTCGTCGCGTCAACAATTTTGCATAAGCTTGAACGAGCTACTTCGTGGAGTAAATATGAAGTTTATCCATTTTATTTTAAACATCGGCCTGTTAAAACTAACGGCAGAATCGTGTAGTATTCAAAATCACTTGGCAAACAAATGGAACAAAACTTTCGGCTCAAATCAATTAATTCGTACACGAATGAAGGCTGACCTGATGGCCCCGTCCTACCCTCCTGACGCGTACCAATAAATTGTAGATAAAAGTGGACTCGTCCAGCTTGTGCCCTGCGCCCCCTATTGCCCCCAATAGCCTCAGATAGCACCAGTAACACGACTACTTAGATTTAACAGTGTGTGCCGTTCATTTTCGATTCTAGAATTGTTTTTTTTTAAGTGGACTTTCAAAAATAGGATCTTTTTTAAGAACATATATTCGAATTTGTTTATTTTTAAACAAGCCTGTGCTCGCGTTTATCATTAGATCTGGAATTTTAATTGTAATATCGATATTTCGCAGAAGTTCCGTGGATTCCCTGAATAAATAGGTACTCTTTGACCCCCTCAAGTCAAAAGGAATCTCTACAATTATTTCGCAGCTTCTAATACCTAACTGCTAAAATCACAAAATCTCAAATCTCGATGGAGATCCATTGAGTGACAGATTATTTTATGTTCAAAGCCAATGTGTATTTTAAAATTCAAAACCATGGCCCAAAAGGTTACTTACTAGAGCCCACTCATATTAACTTAACTCTCCGTATTAGTTCCTCAATCGAACTGTCCGTATGATATGTGTTCGAAGCCTAGTAATTTATCGATAGAGGGTCTATTTCTGAGCACCGAACGCTCGATAATTTACCGTTCCAATGCGAAGCCACGAGCAAAGCGTCTCCATATCAGCTTGAAAAAAAATAAAAAATTCGTGTGTTTCTCAACAGATTCACGTGGAACTTTGTGGGCGGATTTGGTAATTTTAATGGAAATTTATACGATATAATCATCATCATCCACTGTTCGAAAAAGGCCTCCTCCTTAAAAGAGACATGAACGACAACTCGCCACTTGCAACCACCGATGTACTCACAATGTGACTCATGACGTCGTCAGTATATCTAAACAGGGGGAGGTCTGCCAACGCTTCGTCTTCTGGTTCGTCGTCGCCACTCGAGGACTTTTCTCCCTCAACGGTTATCTGTTATTCGAGCGGTGTGGTCCGCCCATTGCATAAAAATATCATATTTTAATTTTAACATACGAGGTCTCTATCCATCTTACAAAGCCACTGGTATTATTTTCGTGGTTTCAAGCAAATGCCACTGAGTGCTTGATTTATATTTTAACAACTTTCGCGTCGTTAAACTTTTGTTTTATGGTTAGTAGAAAGTAGTGGAATTCTTATTACAAGGTGATAAAGTTTATAACATTTTTATTATCATTATATCAGTTTATTACTCAGAATAGGGTGATATTGCATATGACTTGACGCGGCAGAATAGAAATCGCTAAGGAACATAGTATAACCTAACCTAACTAACGTAGAAAAGTTGAATATCCCCCGACTTATTTCAAAGGTCAATATCTTAAAAATGGCTGAATCTGTTTTAATGAAACATAGCTCAAAACTAACGCAAAGCAACTCTATTTCACGTAAAAAAACTGCATAAAAATTGGTCCATCAGTTTGAAAGCTACGATGCCACAGATAGACAGACAGATAATAGCGTCAAACTTATAACACCCTTTTGTACCGGAGGTTAAACAGAATGTATTGTAACTCGTTAAAAGTTAAAATCGGGCACAAAAGCGACTTACACTCTTCGGAATTGCAGCAAAGGAATCTCAAAAGACGCTATTTATTTTCTTCTACAATTTAATAAACTATCAATTTACGAGGAAAGTCTTTTCATCGAGGTTTTGTTTCAAATGGCATCTGTAATTTACTTAATTACGGCTGGCTGCGAGAAACGGAAGCCAGTGGCTTTATTCATGAGGTTATTCTATTTTGGTCGAGACTCAGTTAATGGCTCTTTTCGTGAGCTATTTGTATGATAGACCATACATACTGAATAAATGGATGTGATATAATTGAAGGTAGTATTGCTTTTTTTATTCAGTCATAGAGACATTATTTTAACGCAGAAATAGTTTTGTGTAATGCCAGATACTTTTCTTGTTGCTCGTTTAATTTTTCACGTGTTGTTACAGATACAACAATATAAGAAACAAATTATTTTAAAAGGAGTCCCCTTAGGCAAGGTTCCGGGGATGCTGGCAGCGTTCCTTCTCTGAATAGCTAAGCTTATTAAGTATTAGTCCAAAAAGCTGCCAGCTCTTCGGTTTCCTCTGACGTCTACTAACCTTTTTGTTTTGCATCTTCGCAACCTTGCACAAGGGACTCCTTTAAATATTGTATTCTAACACTCTTTATTGTACATAAAAACACATGAAAATAACAGAACACAGAATAATAAGATGTACAAAGGCGAACTTATCCCTTAAAGGGATCTCTTCCAGTTAACCTTTGATCGATTGACAGGATATCAGACATAAGAGTAGACACTACGAGTACAATGAGGAGATAAAAAAACCGAAATTTTAAATTAACTCAAACAATGCATTATAAATACACATACATATATAGGTACACACTAATACATAATAATAAAGTCAATAAACTAATACATATCAAGACAAATAAACTACAAGTAAAATACATTTACACCACATATACACAAAGCAGAACACACAACAGTGCCTCTTTTAAGATTTTACGACGAACTGTCAAGCCAGTACGCCCTTAAGCGACTCCGCAGGGTGGCAACCGACTGTGCCCGCCTGATATCCCCTGGCAATTGCTTCCACTGACTCACAGCGTGCACGGAGACGGTTTTAGAGTAGGATATGGATTTGGAGACTGGAGAAGCGAGAGAAAGATTACTACTCGACCGCAACCGATTTCCAGACCCAGCAGCCAAGTAACTGAACCTTTCTGAAAGGTAGGTAGGCGACTGAGGTTTAAAAAGGACATTGAAGAGCAACGACAGGATGTGAATATTACCGCGATGACAACCACTTCAGCTGAGCACGAAAACTGGACACGTGATCGTATTTTCGGAGACCGAATATGAAGCGTATGCACACATTCTGAAGTCGCTCAAGCTTGTCAAGAGCTGCTCAGAGAGATCGAGATATGGGAACACACCATGATAGCTACGTTTATGCAAGAAATATGTGTTCATGCAGTTCCTCTATCTCCACACTGTAAGAACACACACAAATTACACAACCCCAACTATCACTACCACCACACTACACTGACGCGTTTCGAACTCAATCAGAGCACATCTTCAGAGCAACACAGCCGTTCACCATATCACCAGATGTTACCCGATGTTAGACTCAAATGTCTCGCATAGACTATCATAAGGTCGCGGGTGGAATAAAGTTATTGTTTTAGTTCGGACCTCCACAAAGTATCGCATGATTCAATAAATTTGTTTATGTTTGAGTGTTTTTATGTTCTCTAATTTTTACTTAGCGAAGATTAACTTTAAGAAGTAAGTTAAACGTCCATTACAGAGCGTATGCATAAGCTAAATATCTAGAAAACTTCACAAGTTATTACAAAGAACAGCTGTGCCGAGCAAATATTGAAATACCAAGTTAAATGGAATTTTGATTTGATTTCTTCGCCGCAAATTATAATTTCAAATTAGTAGGAGATGAAAAATCTCGATTCGGCCATAAAAGTTGTTGAAGGCGCCACGTGGGGAGGGGTTACTACATAACAGGATTATGCTAATACTAACGTGAAATTTGTTATGATTTGATAACTTTTGAAATTTTTAATGTGCGCGTTACTTCCTTGGCAAACGTATTACATCATGAAAATATGGCGCGGTGGCCCCTTCACTTCGTAACTAAGCATTTTTAGGATTCCGGAGCCAAAGTGGCAAAAACGGAAACCTTATAGTTTTGCCATGTCTGTCTGTCTGTCTATCTGTCTGTCTGTCCGTCCGTCCGCGGCTTTGCTCAGGGAATATCAATGCTAGAAAGCTGTAATTTTGCAGGAATATGTATGTAAACTATGGCAACAAAATAGTACAATAAAAATTAAAAAAAAGAAAATTATGTACCTCCCATAGACGTAAAGTGGGGATGGTGTGGAGTATCGTTGGATAGGTCTTTTAAAGTCATTAGGGGGTTGCTAAAACGATTTTTCGATTCAGTGAATTGTTTGCAAAATATTCAACTTTAAAGTGCAAACTTTCATTAAAATCGAGCGCCCCCCTCCTCTAAAATCTAAACCGGTTGGTAGAAAAATTCGCAAAAAAATCAGAATGCTAGTGTTGAGAACCGGCTTAACTTGCGCACGGGACGAGGCGTGCGGGAGGACGACACGGCGACGTTACGATCGTCGCTGCGACCGGCAGCGACCACTCGTCATACGATCTCCACCGCCGTTGGACGATCTTCTATTTTATTTTAATCTGTTTCCAAAATTAAATATACCTATCGATTGTTATTAGACGGCTATTAAAGCAGCCTTAATTTACAGTCCACGATTTTATTTAACGTCCCGTAGGACCCTAGTATTGGTCCTTTAGGATTCTCACCGTCCGATCTTTCGATTAAGTATATCAAACTTTCAAGGAAAACTATAACGGCTAAGTTTGCTTGAGAATTATTAGTAGTTTAAGAGTAAATAGCAGCCTAAGGTATAAAATATACCTAAACTTGGAAGATTCCGTATAAAATACGAAATCCTTAGAAAAATATTACTTAATTTTTTCGTAATGGCTACAGAACCCTATTTTGGGCGTGTTCGACACGCTCTTGGCCATTTTTTTTTTTTTAATAATTTACTTGCTTCCCAATCGGCTATGAATTTTAAATTTGGTGAAAATGGTAACTATCCATATTATCTGCCTGTTACCTTCACGTTTAAACTGACTGTGAAAACCTAGAAATAGCACAATAAACAAATTTTTGGCGGACGAAGTCGCGAAAAAAACTAGTTACCTATATTTTACTAGCAAATAGCAATGAATACATAAATGTTGTAGATTTGTTTTCTTTGAAATTTTGCTCATTTTTAGGTTTGCTTACCTCAGTCGGAAATACTGAACCCTAAAAACGAAACCCGTATAATCTATTTGTGGTCCGTCTAACTGTCCCTCTGTCCAGGCCCCTTAAGAACGCGTAGCGTTTCTTATCAGATAGTCAGGCCTGCTACTCTGTGAGGATTAAAGATTTGACTTCTATCATGGCTGTTATTTATATACATTGATACATCTTATCATCATAATATATCACTCGTAGGACATCCAATTTAGAGAAAGGCCTCCCTCATAGCTGTAGGATGGTAATGAACTTAAATTAGTTTTATTCAGAAAAGAAAACTAGGCTACTTCGCTTATTAATTTCCAACACCGCCGACACAGCTTCCACTTTATTAATAAAGAGGTTTTATTGGAAAGTTGTTTACGCTTTATTAATTATGGTACGATTAGCTCAAACTTGGAAGAAGGGGAGATAAAAATCTGGGCGGAACTGAAGAGGGCCCGATAACGAGAAGGGATGCGCGATGCAAATGCCAACGAGATAAGTGTAAAATCAAATAAAACCGTGCAAAAGAAACGGCCAAAAGCGGGTCGGACACGCGTTTTAGGGTTTCACACTAATATGGTGGTAAATAGTCACAATTAAGTATGGAAAATATAATAATACTAAACTTTACCCGTGGCTTCGCATCTTGGCTTTGTAACATGGCAAACCTCCGCGGTGCGCAACTGGCCGCTTACAGAAGAACAAAATTCTAAATTCTAAATTATTGATACTCTTTTGTTTTTTCCCCGTCATGGGCTCGATTATTTGGCAAGGCGTAAGCCGAAATTTGATTTCTTTAATAGAAAGAAAGCGCGACTAGAAGCCCAGAGGCTACCTTATCACCCTGCCCTGTTTCCCTACCTGTCCTACAAGTCTCAGGCCAGTGTTTTTTTTTAATTTATTTACAAGAGCAGTGCTGACTGAAGTAATTGTATATATTTTTCTTTTGTATTATATTTTTATTTTGTAACCACACGTCTTTTATTTCTCTGACCGACTAGCCGGTTACAGCTTCTATTCGTTCCGGCAGATGAATTGAAATTCCAAGAATTTACAAAATTTTCCTTGGAGTTTTAAAAAAGCATTGTGAATTTCTTTGACGTTGCATAATAACACCCATGTTGTTTTATAGCCAACGTGTCTAATATCTTGGCCATTTTGATACTTACTGCTTACTGTCCATTGTATATTCAGCCACCCCAGCCACCTTTTTTACGTAGATGTAGTGAAAAGTTTTTACACAGAGCAAGTCAAAATTAATCTTATGTCATAAAGACTTTGACATGTAAAAATATTTCTCACTATAACTACATTAAGATTACAGATAACATTAAATGTACGGTTAAAACTAAAATAACTCCCACTGAGGTATTTAACCAGCCTCATCGCTTGTACTTTCGTGAACACTCTTTCCCCCATCAATCGGTATAATCGCGAACATAATACGACTTTGTACTGCTGTAGCGTAACGTCGAGGTGTCGGCGTGCGTGCTGACTGCGGAAATTATAGTCGGCAACACGAAAAGCCAGCGAAAACGGTTGCCATGACAACCGACTCAGCGCTCACTACAAAAAAACTTACATCCATTACTTAGCTATGTTATTTGAACTCTTAGTACTATGTATTTGGGTCTCTTTTTAAAGGTAACTGGGGTGGATATAGCCTCTTTTAGATTGGCATTTGTGGTCCGTGTTATATTACTTATAATGCCTTTAAACAGCTTTCAATTGTTTATGGCACGTCTAAAGTTTTACAAGCGTTATTTTGATCTAAATTCTTATCGATGTTATAAAAACTTGCAGGACGCTAATTTTATACTTGACATGCAATCGATTCGCAATTTGATAATAGTTATTTATGCAACAGTATCATAATAAAAGCCATTGAGACACGAGTGCGAGTTTATGACATAAGGCGAAGCCGAATTTCATAATAGATACGCATGAGTGTCTCAATGGCTGATTATGAATAGTTGCATATATTACTTTTTCTACGAGCTCAAACATAAACAATTAATAAATAATTAATACTTACATAACGGACAATAAATGAATTTTTCGATTTTAAAGGTATAAAAAAAAAAGAAGCAAATTACTGCTCACTTCCATTGCCGGCTGTTTTATTACTGGCGGCGTCATTATTTCTGCATCATTTTATTCTCATAGAAAAAAAGTAGCTTAGGTAGTGATTAACTCTTTTATTTCTTTTAATTTTCAAGAACTCCGTGCAAAAGCAAAACAAATCCCGCTATTTTGAAACGTTTTTTTTTTCACTAATTGCAACCCGGACCCGGAACTTTTTCGAATACAGCCAAATTAAATAATGTTGAAATATTAAAATTTAATAATAACTGTAAAAATCATTTATTGTCCGTTATGTAAGTTTTCATTATTCATTAATTGTTTATGTAAACATATTTTCATAAATCTTTAAAGTCGATTTAAAAATAATTAAGTAAATAAATAAATAGAATGGTTGAAGTTTTTATTTTGTTTTAAACCCCGCCATTTGTAGTGCGAAAATGAACAATGTGAAACGATCAAATATCAAAGTTGCGATCACACAATGCACCTTATTGGATTACCGATAGTGGTATCGTTAGCAGCACTTGTAGTACGCGATTAGAAAAAATATAATTGATACGCCTTTCAGATCTTTTTTTGCAGTGACGGAAAAAAAATTGTAGGTATGCGACTGTATGGCTTTTCAAGCAGAGGGCCGTGGATTCAGGCCCGGGCTTGTACCTCTAAGTTTTAATTTTTGTATTTTTTTTCTCTGTGTATCTGTTTTCTGTATCGCTTACTATTTCTGGTGAATAATATAGAGTCTTTGTATTGTATTGTATATTTATTTTTAAAGTTGTACAATTATGAGTTTACATACATAAAAAAGAACTAACCTAAGATAGCTTAACTAACTGTAACAATGAAAATTATAAAAAGAATACCCCGTCTAAAAGATCTGTCTGTGGGAGGGTTCCCATGACGCTGGCCGCATTACCCCTTTGGGCCGCAAGTGAGATCCGCTGGGATAAGTACGCGCCAGCTCTTGGGTGCCCAGAAGCGTCGACCAACCGGGACGACAGGGCCTTTATAAAAAACTTC
Organism: Choristoneura fumiferana; assembly: GCF_025370935.1. NCBI lineage: Eukaryota > Metazoa > Arthropoda > Insecta > Lepidoptera > Tortricidae > Choristoneura > Choristoneura fumiferana. The sequence goes on along the minus strand of NC_133474.1, from coordinate 23,390,211 downwards.
ATGTCGGCTGACCAGGGCCCTAAGGTCTCAACAGCAAGCGCCGCAAACACGTAATCCTTTAATAAGGAGGAGTACTTGCGACGCTTGAGTATTTGAGCCTAATCAGCCGCAGCGCCGGCTTGTGAGCTAGTTGCCTGGATGTGGGACAGAGCGAAAGTATCAACGCATGTCGCGTCCCACACCAGGGCCCTACCGAGCTTCCACGGCACCAGGGTGACCCCGTCTGGACGCTTGCCATCGTCCCTTGCCATGCCGGCTGGCTCTAAAGCCGAAGGTACTGAAGCAGTGGCAAGCGACCGACGTACTAAGTCATTGATGGTGCCATGACGGAACATACGGCCGGTGCTCCTTACACATGAAAGTCCATGTCGTCCCAGTTGCTCCACCTTTTGTATTGTATTGTTTTTTTAAATTTATGTTCAAATTACATTTCAAATTTGCCATGACTTTTACAGTGAAAGAAATTCAATGGACTTAATCAAGGGATTGTAAAACAAAGAGATTTCAGATAAGAATTATTATGAAGGTTAAATTTTACTTTGTCGATTATTTTATTTTAGCATTCTTTATTACAATTTGGACAAACCTTTGAACTTGGTTAATCCATTTTCACTTATCAAATCCGTAGACCGTGCAATCGTGTAATCAAAAACTTTTTTCTCAGCCTTAGTAAAAAAAAAACAGAAACTACATTCACAAACCACAGACACATTTTTGTTCCCGTTATATTATCTGTAATTAAAAGAAATTCAACCGCTGGGACTAGCCATAAAGAATCCAAGCGCTTTCATCTTTTTTAAATGGAATTAATAATTTAAAATTGGACTTCGATAAAATTGGCAAGGCCCGCGGCCGGCAAAACAAGCCGGCCAGCAATTAACGTCGATCAAACCAAATTGATTGACCAACCCCTCCGTGGAGTCATCCAATTCATAAATTGCTTGAAGTGATCTTAATGGGCCTTCTTTGGGTTTTTAGAAGGAATCTCTTTTATCTCATTTCTATCCTTACTACTGTTATAAATGAGGTGAGTTTGTTTATCTGTTCTGCTTTGACGCGTTAACTCTACCTTTACGTTTTATTCTGAATATGAGTTGACTCTTCTTGAGGAGTTGTTAATGTTCGTCGCAGGCGAAGTCGCGGACAACAGCTAGTCAGTACTAAAACTTACTATGTGTCACTACTTACTTTGTGTGTGTTACTTATTATGTGTCATTGCTGTTAACCATTAAGCTTTTGGATTCCGAATTGAAGCTCAGGCCTGCCAACTCTTCGTCTTCTGGTTCATGATTGCTACTGGAGGACTCTTTAATCCCCAAATAAAATCTGGCCATAGCTTACATATAAAATACAAACATTGGAACATAGAACATACTCCTTTTTTGAAGTTGGTTAAAAATAAATCAACCAAGCACAGCAGCAATGCCATGCATAACCTTACTTTAATAATTTGAATCCCAACACAAATATTCGTTTTAAAAACGTGATAGTATAAAACTCGGACCATAACTAACCCCGAAACCTAATTAGCCCTCTCAAAACTTCTACAGATATTCACGAAGTTAAATGATTAAGCTAATTAGACAATAATAGGCCCTAAAAAGAACCGTTAAGGGACAACAGAACTCAATTAGGCTGGCAATTTATTTCGCGAGACTCGCGGGACGTGTTAGGTTGGACTGACCCTTCCAAGATGGGGGTTTGCGAATCAATAATTTAAGTGAGCGACGTTCCCTCTCTTATACGACCTCTGCGTTAGTCCAATGACCTAATAAAAAAATGAAGATACGGTATTAAAATTGTTAAGAGAATAACTTCGCTACCCGCCGGTAGATGGCAGTGTACGCCCGTTATGTTAATGAGGGCTATCGTTTTTTGTCTTAATAGATGGCGCCACTGTTGCGTGAGGTTTTTAAGTGTGGCTTTCAAAGTCTGTTATTACGGGCGTGAAAACAAAGTTTAGGTTAAAATCATAATTTAATAGATCTTAAAACCGTACCATAAAAATATCGAGCAACCATAGTCAGACAGTCTTGCGTAGTCTTGTTTTGTTCGGAAAAAAGGGAGGACAAAAGTTTTCGAAAGGTAAAACTGTATCAAAACACAGATATTCATTGCCCCTTATCGCGTAATTGCCATAATTAATTTCAGGTAATGCAAAACATTCACAAAATTATTCTAATTATAAATAAACCCGCGTAGCTCACCCAAAAACTATAAGATTAGACATGTCGGAGACCTCATTTCGGAATTTTCTGAATGAGTGAGAATTAGTGACACTAAAGAAATATAAAGAAACTATAGAAATTTAGAAAATAAATAAATAAATATATATATAAATTTAGAAATATAAATATATAAATTACTATCAGAAAGTAACTATCAAAGTGGTTTTAGCCAGTTTCAGGTAAAATTCGACTTTCATTCAGATTACTTCCCGTTTCGCCGGATTCTTGTTCCGTCGGATTCTTCCTTGTTTTGTAGTTTGTTGCACAATGCACAATTCATATTTTTAAGGAAACAGCACAATTTTCCCGGAAAAATACCGCCTTAGGTCTCAATAATAGTGATTAAAGCCAAAAATGTCCATAGTTTCCTTTAACTGAAAATTCCAACGAAACAAGAATACGGCGAATCGGGACCTAATCCATTCAGAGGGCAGTTACTTCTTTCTCGTACAAACTGCAGAAATTTTGCATAATACTAGCTGTTGCCCGCGACTCCGTCCGCGTAGAAGTATAAAAATAATTTACATCCTATTCTCAGACCTACCGATCATATACACAAAAAAAAATATAAAAATAGGTCTAGCCGTTTCGAAGGAGTTTGGTCACAAACCTTTTTGACCCGAGAATTTTATATTTAGGTTTACATTACGCAAGATCAGAATAAATAAAATGATATATTCAATCAAGTAAAAATTGTTGTTCCTGATATAGGTAAACTAATTCCTTACTATCGAAGTTGCCAGCAGTTCTACATTAATTCCAGCTCTTAGACACTTTCCCGTCTTTTACAATCCTGAGCTACGAACGTGGATTCCTAAAACGGACTTTACTTTCTTATTAGGACGCTAGAATTCCATGATTCGCAACTATGACCTTTCTTCATCGAGCAACGTGTCAGCTATAAAACGGACGAATGCTGACGCGGTGTCGGACTCTTGTATTAAAACTATGTAAGGTTAAGAGAGGGTCATAAGGCTGCAGACTGAACGCCAGCGGGCAGCGGGCGGGCAGCCCGAAAATTTATATTGAACCAGTGTTTACCCGCGCCTTCGCACACGTAAAATCCAGCAAATCCAACAGCTCAATTGAAATTTCGGGATTTTCAAAATTCCAAATGATGGCTAAAAAAAGCAAATGTGCCATAGTGCTATGCACAAACAGAACTCGACTGTTGAGTAAGGCTCTCGCTCAGCCTCTTGCACTCCCTTTCGATGACCGTCCAGCCATTCGCAAATAGGTCACACGAAGGTCGCGCAGCGCCGAGGATATTAAGACAGTGCAGCGCACGGCACACTGGAGAGTTGCGACGGGAAATTGTACGCGAGAAGGGAACCGCCAATAAACGCATCCGATCGCTGCGTGAACGTGTCCTTTGTTCGTGAAAGGTCTTTATAAGGCTGTGGTCTATTCTTTCCGTTATATTAAGTAAAATGAAAACAAGCCCGGCTTCGCGCCTTCCCGCCGAACAATGCTACAATGGCGAAATAAAGCAGGACAAAAGAATGGTTCTCTTAATGAGCAATTAAGCGTCATTAATATCATTTTTAGCCAAATCTTTGAACGAAACGGCTCACGCGGTGAGTTGGCAAATGAGGTTCTAAACCGGCTGCCACACAAACTTTGTGGTAATATAACTTTTTTTATATCGAAAATACAAACTGAGACATGGATGCACAGAAAAATCAGAAAAAGAGACCAGCGCTGGGAATCGAACCCAGGTCCTCAGCAATCCGTGCTGCGTGCTATAACCCCTACACCACCGCTGGACAGGAATCTAGACACGAATTTTTCCTATGCATACATATCTCAGGTTGCTTATTTCTACTACGCTACTTATGCAGCAGCAAAAAAAAAACTAATCATAACTTTTTTTATAATAACTTAAATTAAAATATTTTACTTTTTTTAATGTTCACATTTTTTTGTCTCATTGGTTATATTTTCATTGTAACTGGTAAAGTGTATGAAACATATAAAAATTAAAAATGTTTTATTGCCTACAACAACTTAAGGACATGTTTCACCACTCATTGATAAATGTTAATTTGACAGATATCGGTGATACCGTCTCTGTTGGTTTTGTCCGAATAAACAGAGACAGCAACGAATTCAACTAAGCACCATCACAAAAACACAGAATAATTTATTATTATATCTCCATACTATACTTGCCAGCAAAGAAATCGAGCCAATCTTGCAATTTTTACATAGATTTTTATGTCGGTCGTAAGTGTTATCATAGAAACGTAAAAATTTGCAAAGTTGGCTCGAGTACTTAATTAAACCACCAAATTCATACTCCATTAGAAAGGTTTTGGTTTCCACACAAACCACGAAATCGAATTACATTTGTGTGAGCAGCCTCATGCCGTCGCTTCCGCTCGGGTAATGGCGTCGGAAGTACTTCGTACACACCAGTAATTATGAGGCATGCGTCGGTCGCCTCGCTGGGTTCAGAGATATTGATAGTTAGGGCGCTTTTGCATTAAGGTCTCACCGTATCATACTATGACCGCAGTAGGAACGAGGCAGGCAAATAGTGGATTGTTTAACAAGGGACTAAAACAAGCCATAATGACACGAGGTGGCTAAACAGCCACCCAAACAGAGCGAGGGTGGCTATAGTTCGAGTGGCATTATGGTTGTTTAGTCTCGCGTTAAACGCTCTACTTTTCACTTTGAATGCGAGGGAAAAAAAACAATGTTTTGTTCGAAATTACAATATTACTTTTTAAAAACGTACGCTAGGGTTCCGTACGATAGGGCTCCGTAGCCATTACGAAAAAATTAAGTAATATTTTTCTAAAACTTCGAAAACCCCAACTTTGTCACTTCAAAGTTCAATATCTCAAAAACGTCTAAGCCGATTTTGATGAAACATGTCTAAGAACCATTGCTGGAAAACTTGCTTTCAAATAAAAAAGCCGCATTCAAATCATTCCACCCGTTTAAGAGTTACGATACCACAGACGATAACACCCCTCTTTTTAGAATAGAATAGAATAGGATAGAAAAACTTTATTGTATATTTTTCGTCGGGGGTTAATAAAACTTGTATTCTGCGAGTTTGGTTTCTGTTTTGGTATACTGTGGCTTTGGACAACGCGACCGCAGCGTCAATGGCAACTAACACGGTAGGACGCGGTGTGTTATTACACGATATTGGATTATTAGGACCATCGTTTCGCAAATATGTACTGACACTGGATCGCGAAACAGTGGAGAAGGAACCTTTTTAGGGCTCTTTACTTCATGAAGAAAGAGCGGAACCCTTATAGGATCACTTTGTTGCCCGTCTGTAAAATTTAAAACGTAGTCTGTATTCTTAAGTCAACGCGAATAAAAGATACAGTCACTTAAAAAGGTGTTCCTGATGGTCCTAGAAACTTGAAATTGAATCGGTATGCAAGTACTTCTTATAACACAAACAATAAAAAAAGTCTGAAAATCTTTTTTTATATGTCTGTATGTCTTTATCCATGAAAAATCGAGGCATAGCACAACCTTCTTGAGTGACCAAGGCTTTAAGCATCGAGAATAACCGAAACGCTAGACGTTCTGACTGATCAAGGAATTGCCTTGCGAGGCTGCTCGCTCGCTTAATATTAGATGATATTAATATGACACTATTAATGACATGGTGGCGGGACGATTTGGAGCGATTCCAGCCGGACTGGCAACATTTTGCCGAAGCCAGAGACGAGAGAAAGGGGAGGCCTTTGCCCAGCAGTGGGATACTGTTATAGGTTATATTAAAAAAAATAAAAAATTACATCTCAGTAAGGGTGTCATTAATACCGACCGGCAGATTACTGATTTGGGACCATTTCGTGGCATACATAAAACTATATATATTTTTTTTATCCATTGTTCTTATGTTTGTCACGAATAAATGTTTCTTTCTTTCTTTCTTTTCTTTCTAATAGTGCCATTAATACCATCTCTAATTGAGATTCATCTTATTAACAAAAAATTGTCATGGCCTATATAACAGACGGACGAACGGAGAGGCATTGAAGCCTAAGTAACTAAATAGCGATACGATGGGTCCCGACGGTATTCTTTTAGTACGATACCTCAATCTGCCAAATGTTAAACATTCATTATAATACTTACGTATTTACTCGTACAGACAACGCTGTAACTGCCACACACAACAGTCTGAGCTCGCAATCACGTGAACGACACGAAACGTGATACTTATCTCAAAATAGAGCTGGCTCGATAAAGAGAAATGTCTAAATTAAATGGGTCCATAATTACCGAACATAACATAATTTTCCGATAACATAACATAACATTTTGTATCCGATTAATTTTTCTAAAGATTTGAAGACATTATTCTTCTTTTTTTTGGAATCCGTGCTTCAGTTAGCAAAAGCGGAACCATTGGATCACTTTGTTGTCCGTTTGTCTGTTGGTCTGATATCAAGTTGATATTAGTATCAAATAGATACGCAGGTCTACTCTGGGATACAGAAATAAGGTAAATATTCAGATCTTTTATGATCACCTACTATTGTAGTTACGGAACCATCTGACGCTGATAATTCCATTATCTCAAATTTAATGAAACGTCGCTGCTCTTTCATTTATGACAAACTTGTTCGGATATTTTTAACCTTATCTAGTGCTACGAATTTATTGAAATATGCTGCTCTCAAGTTCCCAATCCGCACTGGGCCCGAGTGGGAACTACGGCCCAAGCCATCTCAGAAGTAGGACGTATACATGTAGGCTGGGATGATGATAACCAATTAGTGCAAAAAAATGCATAATTATGGATATTTGAATGTCACATCCGGCATTAACATACGCACAATACGCGATAAAAATTCACACTTTATACATCTATCAAAACAAATCAACGTTCAAATTGATTATGAAAAGGTTCCGTCGTGGTACGTGACTCAGTTTCTTCGACGGTACAGCTAGAGACATTTAAAACTTTGTACTAGGGATTGCGGCTCTACAAAGTTTCGCAGTGTTAATGCATGAGTGCCCGGATCGACTAGCTTCTCTGCCTCTTCGTCTGACGAGGCACGTGCTTTTGAGGGTGTTAGACTTTAAGACATTACGTAACACGGAGTGGAAAAGTTATTTTCACCTAAAGAAAATAAAGAAGTGATAAAAAATTTAAAAGCTTTTAAAGTTATCTGTAGGTTCATGAAATATTCAGTTTAGATATAAACTGAATATAAGGTCTTATTTTTCTTTATAGTTTAGTACGTATGCGCCACGTTCGCGTCGCTATCGCAAATTTTGAGATAAAAAACAGTTACCAAAGCGACTATTTTCTGTCGTCACGCTTATACCTTTTGTATATAAATGCTATTTATTTGTATTTTTTCATGTTCTTTTTAAAACCATTTTCTACCAATGCGACAAGCCTAGCTCTACGCGAATGTAACGCTTCTAGCGACACCTAGTAATCGAATACACGAACTGCTAAAACGCTTAAGTTAGCGCTGATGGCGTCATATTATTATGTTCTACACCGCGCTATCGAAGTCTATATAATTCGGATGCATAAATAGAACTTTCAAGTGGTTTCCCTCAAGCTTCATTTCTCAGGCTCTATGAGCCTGGAGAGAGAATCTCTCTAATTTAGCCCCTCCGCATACGCGCAACAGGTAATAAGAATCATCTTAAAGATTACCTTATCTGTGCTTATTATTAATTGTATTCATTTACTCATTCGTTCATTCATTCAACATGGTTGTTCGCTCGACTCACCCGCGGTATCTCAGCATAGCGAATGCAATCTTTTCGCCTGCCGCGCCACAATGCCGGTGCACCGGTGCATTATGCAGTGAGATATGCCGTGATTCGTGCAGCATGTTGCAGTTGTTTCTGGTTGTTAAATTATGATGTTTTGACTTTGAATGATTACTATCACTTCCAGGATTTATTTCGCAAAATATTCTTAAAATCAATTAATTTTTTCCCACGTTGCAGCTGGGCAGTAAAAAAAAACTAGATCACTAGCCTGTTGTTTCTATTTAAGTTATTATTTAAATATATTTAGGGCTATAATAAAGTGATTTTTAGTAGAGTCGCTCCTTGAAATTATTGTTTACCCTATAAATTCTCTACTTTCGTTCGTTCATTTTATTCATTCATTCACTCATCGTATATCCGCTTGAACACACGAGCTTTCCCGCGTAACTCCGCGTCGCAATGTTTTTACCCGTCGCCCTACAATGCCAGTGCAGCGGTGCATTATGCAAGCCGTATGTTGTAACTTCTTACTGGATGTTGGACTTGTGTTTCGGGCTAACAACTTTAATATATTTAACACATTGCAGGTGCAGGTGGTAGGACCTTGTGCAAGGTCCGCCCGGATTGCTGCCACCATCTTGCTCGCTAATCCTGCCGTGAAGCAGCAGTGCTTGCACTGTTGTGTTTCGGTGTGGAGAGTAAGACAGCCGGTGAAATTACTGGCACTTGAGGTATCCCCCTGGTATCTGCAGGTGTCTATTGGCGGTGGTGATCTCTTACCATCAGGAGACCCACTTGCTCGTTTGCCATCCAGTCAAATAAAAAAAAAAAATTAAACAATATAAATGATTGTAAAAATTATCCGAATTAAAATTTACCATGCCGATCTAGAACGATGGTCACGAATCGTTACCGAATGGGTGCGGAGGCAGACCCAAGAGGAGATGGCGGGATGACCTGAGCGCTTTTCAGCTCGATTGGCAGGTGCATACTCATGATAGAGAAGAGTGGCGAAAGAAAGGGGAGGCCTTTGCCCATTGCAGCAGTGGGACATATTACAGGCTACATTAAAAAAATATCATTATTAGATACATACATACATACATAAAATCACGCCTCTTTCCCAACGGGGTAGGCAGAGACTACATCCGTCCACTTGCTACGATTCTGGCATACAACTCTCGCTTCCTCTACATTCATCAATCTTTTCATGCATGCACGTCGTTTTAGAGTACTCCTGACCCGACCGTTCTTCAGAACGTCCCCGATTTGATCATATCATCATATCATTTGTATCATTATTATTATTAAGATAATACTGTGCTTGGTAGAGGCCCGTTCTATTTACGTGAAAATGTTTTCGAAAGCGGTGTTCAGAAGTTTAAATTGACAAAGGTTATGTGTGTTATGTTTATGTTATGCAAGACGTGTTTGAGCCCATGTTTCTCTGCTTGAGCCATGGCGTCAGGATTAGTATCATTTCGTAATTGACTTGAGCCAATTTTGACTCCAAGTTCGTTAAAATAAAATAAATATGGTGTTAAAACCATTCCTTGTAAAACTATACTACGTGTAAGTGCACGCCGTATAAATTTACGTATGTATAAGTGGATCCGCACTATCCCTAAAGATAGGCCAAACCACGGCTTTTGCTGCTGAAATATTCTGAATTCATTTTAACACATTTATGATTTAATATCCATACGGCACGAAACATATTCAACGGCCTACCATTTTCACCTTGTTATAATCGTAAGCCCCAAATTACTGACTGTCCAAAATTATAATTTATCTTTGTCGAACATACGTTAAGCCTCGAGCAATAATTCTCCAATTCAATTCGTTGACAATTTCCTTGAAACTAGGGTACAAACATAATTTCACAGTTGGCCCAAATATGAACTAGTCCATTCTTATACCCATTTCCACGGTTCCACTAGAAAGTGGCGCCTTTGGCGCCGGTAAAAGTAAGTTTGTATGGTAAAAAGATACATTGAACAAGGCACCTGCAGGCAGAATTAAAACTGAACGGGAGAAATAAACGACAGGGAATGAAGGCAGGTGGTAAATGCTCCAGTTAGGGGCTACTAAATCAGGCGTTTTTAGATTTAATAGGATTGTATCTGTATAGAATTCTTATATAATATCAATCTCGGAAATTCCGCTTCGCTCTTCGTTTTTACTTATGAGTTTTGTTTGTGTACTTGAATACAGTTGGAGGTTGCTGACAAATAATGGCAAAGTAATAACTGTTTCGAGAACTGCAACTGTTTCAAAGTTTGCGTTATATATGTCGGCGGCCGATCGTGAAATCCGCCAGATCACGAAATTCCTAGGCAGATCGTGAAATGGCGCCATTTCATGATATGCCTAAACGTAGGCCAGGCATATCACGATGTGCCTGAGAAACAATACGGCAGATCGATTAGATGCATTCGTCGATATTCCTACCTCTATACCGGGCACGTCGTGATATGTCGAAAAAAACGAAAATTTAGGCACGACGAGCGAAGCGAAGAGTGGTTAGTATGAATTATGACCACAACGCACGAGCCGAGCAAGCGAAGCAGAGCGTGCCGCGGTAGCGGCCGGCAAAGTGCCAGAACCGATATGGCGGCGTTTCATGATATGCCTAGAAATTTCATGATCTGCCTAAACTGGCCAAATCATGAAATGGCGGCATTTCATGATATGTTTAGGAATTTCATGATCTGCCTAAACGTCACTAGGCAAATCGTTAAACGGTGAGTTTTCAACGATATGGCGGCTGTCCCTTAGACAATCCATGAAATGGCGCTACTTCACGATATGCCTAGGAATTTCGTGATCTGGCGGATTTTACGATCGGCCGCCGACATATATATGAGGTCGCGTTGCTTATTGATGAAACACGTCACGGAATGAGGAGGAATTTCCAGCCTCGGCTGTACATTACTAATTTTTCATTGTATCTTCTGTCCAGATTTTATTGATCATATTATGAACAAAATATACGGGTAGAGTCATGTGGGTTTAAACGTACACAGTGGATAAGTGTACGCAATCACATTTTCGGACTGAAGGCTACAGTCATAAGGCTACTTTTTATTTAAATCTAGTAACCAAATCAACACTTTATAATGTCGTGCTCCATTGATTAACAGCTGGCGACAGTGGGCTGAAATTTACCCGAAACCAAAACCTAATAAGCTCCATGCACGGAATTACATTAAAAAACAGCCACCAAATGCGATAAACATCAACATCGTAAAATATGATACAGCGGACACACTAACTGCGCGATATAATGTAAACGTCTAAACTAACCGGCTCACCGCAACTCTGTGCTCACAGCGAACATCCCTTAGCACAGTATCTATTGCCGCGTCAAAACATATTACACTGAAGCCAATGGGTAGCGAAGCGGCAATGTAAATACAGTTGACGGTTAAAGCCGTGTCGTTATGATTTACGAGGTGCGAGGCGGTGTCCCGGGCGGAATTTATTCATGGTTGTAATAAAATCTGTCGTGTGACGAGGGAGAGCAGGTTAATTCCTTTTTGAAATTCTGCAGCGGAGCCGCCCGGTACTGAGTGGTGCTGAAAGTGTTATTTTAAGTAAAATCGCCTTATCTTTGCCGACCGGGGGACCGTTTTTCCGGGAAATCGATTTTTCTTCAAACACTGTCATGAAGATTGAATAATTTGTTTCGTACAAATCGTAAAATGATGGCCAGATACTAAACGTATGTAAATATAATTGATGGCCAGTCTAAACGTATGTAATATAATTGATGGCCGGTACTAAACGTATGTAAATATAATTGATGGCCAGATAATAAACGTATGTAAAATAATTGAGGCAGAGCTAAACGTATGTAAATATAATGATGGCCGGATACTGTATGTAAAGTATAATTGATGGCCAGATACTAAACGTATGTAAATATAATTGATGGCCAGATACTAAACGTATGTAAAATACTTGATGAAGATACTAATTTGTTTCGTACAATATTATAAAATTGATGGCCAGGTACTAAACGTATGTATATATATAACTGGCCAAGTGCGAGCTGGTCTCCAGTGCGGATCCTGCTTTATAGCCAGGGAGTCACATGGTAAAACTTTTGTCATAACTAAAAAATCAATTCTCCTCTTTTATCGCCGGAAAACAAAAAAATAATGAGTTTGAAAATGTAACTAATGTTGTTTTAGACCTAATCCAGGGCCCAAGCGAGGGTCACGACTCGGGGTCCGACCATGGTAGGAATTTGGCTTTTAATAATTTTATCCCACGAAAATATGGAGAAGTTATAGACTAGTGTGCTTTTGTACACTAAAATTGGTTTTTCAAAAAAATTCTGTCCCTCCTCCCTTCTTATTTCAATCTCCAAAGTCGATCAACTCGCTCCGTAAAGTATAACTCAGCGAAGTTTCCATTTTGTTTGCGTATTTAATCTCCACTCTCCAGTCAATAAACCGAAGAAATGATTGAAAAACTTAAATTAGAAATTGATAGTTCGCGCCTTTGGGATCGCCCCTCGGTCCGCGATAAACAAACTAGACTGCAGTTGAAGTGTGTTTGCAAAGTTTTAAGTTCAGCCAGACCTCGATATATTCATTTTTTATTAAGGTTTTATAGAGCTACTCACGACTGGGTTGAGCTCTCAAGATAATAAATAACTCAGGGTGTTTTATGTTGTTAAGGAATCAATCGATTTTAAAAACTGCATACCTACCCCACCATAAATAAAATCAAATTAAAGTAAAATGTATTGAAATACTCTTAAAATACATAAAAACAGCAATATTTATTATTATTGTTACATCGTTTACTGCAGATAGAAATGTCCACATAAATAAATACTGACAAAAAAAATTGTACCTAAATAGTTTTCTCATTACCTTTATTACCTTTATTGACTCCGTCCGCGTAGAAGTATGTAAAATAGTTTACATTATATTCTCAGACCTACAGAATATACACAAAAAAAAAATCGGTCATGCCGTTTCCAAGGAGCTTGGTCACAAACATTTTTGACCCGAGACTTTTATATTGAAAGATATCAATAATCAACAAGGTTTTAATAAAGTGATTTATTTTTAACTTGCCACATGTATTTTGTGTTACTTTTCACAGTTTTGACCATTTTCCGATTATTATTTTTATAAATTGAAGTTGTTTTTCGGTAGATTTATTATATCAGGAGTCGGGAGAACATAACAAAAGCCGAGTTTAGACTTGCTAGAAAAATCGTGCAAGTTGCATTACATAGCGCGGGCATTACAAACGAGGTTTTTAGCGGTCAATCGAGCGCCGCAATGTATTGCAACTTGAACGATTATTCTTGCAAGTCTAAACTCGGCTAAACTTCGGGAGATTCCCGCCAAATGTCAAATGGCAACCCTGACCCTAACTAAAGCCCTTGAGTGACTCGATGTTTTGTTGCAGTGTACGATGCGCCGGAGCCGTAGGGCCAGGCGGGGCTGACGCCGCGCCGCCGCCATGCCGCCGCTCGCGCTGCTGCTGCTCTGTCTCGTGCAGGGAGACACGAAGACCGTGCAGCAGGACAAACTCGGTGAGTCCTAGTGTAGATTATGTATTTGCAATCAAACGACAGTTAACATGTATACGAATCATCAGACAGGTGCGTGAGTAATAACGGACCCCTTCTTACTTATTGGTTATTGTGTCGAAATTCTTTTAGTTCATTTATATGGACCTCCGCAAAGTAACGCCTGATTCAATTAGGTAATTATTTAAGATAATTAATTGTAGTTACATATTTTATTATTATGTTTGAAAAAAAAATTACTCACTGCCAAGTTACTTGCGACGCATTCTTGGTAATGATGATCTTTCCGAAAGCGCTAAAAAAGCCCTTTGCGGCCTTATTACACAATTAACGTACCTATTAATATTATTAGGGAACGTTAACTTGTTTGAACCTATAAGTACTTAAGACATTACTACATGGTAGAGGGGTTTTACCATAGTTTTACCATAGTTTTAAACTATAATTTCTAACTTTTAACTTATCACAGAGTTGGCATTTCTGGTGATTTACATTTCGCATTAGTAACTAAAAATCTTTTTCCGCATTTTCATGAGAGTAAGACTGAGATTGTTCTATTTAAAAAGTGCCAGATCTTATTATACCAATTTTTATAAGCTTCCAAGATGCTCATTTTGGGAAGTTAAAACATAATTCGCATACTCTTCGACATTATTCTTGCAGAATTATTTTCCACGGCAACAATACTTTAAAGTCACGTTCTATTTGTTTTCGGTAATGAATGTTAGAGTGTGGTAACCAGTTAAGTATTCAGTTAAACAATAATAATGATGACTATTTTTATGATTGAGCTGGTTATACTTGTGATGGTAAGGAAAACCATTGTATGCAGACTTCCTTTTCTTAGCAATTTTTACCTACAGCCTGAATTTACAAATAGCAGGTCTTCAGACTTCAAATGTTCGGGCACTAAGTGTACTAAACACTGGAAGTGCGTCTAATAATAAATGTTTTGTGCTGGCCGATTTCGTGGAAAACGTTTAAAAGCCATAAAAAGGCACAAGGGTTCCGTACGAGCGATCAAAGCGGAGTGTTGCCGGCCTACATACCTACCTACTGTTTGTATAGTGCTGTTTAAAAGCAGTACTTTTAGCCACAGTGAAAAATGAGAAATGGCGATTGGAAAATATTCCACTAAAAGTTTTATAGTACCCTATGTCTTTTATTTGCTTGTTTTGAATGTGATTTTGGAGTCAATAAACTAACGCAGAAAAGACAGGAGAGTTTTTGAAGTAATCATGAATGGAGAAATAAAATACAGGTGAGTTAGGTTTTGAGATGGACCGACTAGGTTTTTAAATTAAGGTTGATAAATAATTTACGAGATATTTTACATTTTTTAAACAAGTTTTTCTTTAGAGGTTTTTTTAAAGCAGTTTTGTAAAAGTAAAGTTTTAATCTAATATTCAGAATAGAATTTGGCTTATTATTTTTTTCAAGTAAAGCGCGTAATCAGATACATATTTAAGTGAAGTTAAATAGTTATTTATGTGGCTGGTGCATAATGAGAGGCATTAAAGTACGAGTGTGGTTTTATGAAACGAGCCGAAGGGCGAGTTTCATAATAAGATCACACGAGTGTTTTAATGCCTTATTATGTATAGCCGCATACATAACTTTATCTACATGCATATCATAAGTTTTCTATAATATGTTCAGATATGGCCTGTACTTTGACTTTGACTTTGAATTTGACTGAATAATAATTATTATCTACATGCATGTCATAAGTTTTCTACAATATGTACAGATATGCATTGTTAAAAAGTATTACCGATACTTTAATGTAAACATTAAAATGCACCCGCAGATACCAGGTTTCTTAATAAAGGCCATTTGATAGTCGTTTCGGAACATATCGATGGTGGAAGTCTCAATTGGCGTAAGGGACAAAATACCGAAAATCACTTTTAAACATAGAAAATTAGAATTTTTTTTTCTCTGTCGATTGGTAGTATTCAAGTTACGATACGGCCCTTACTTTTGCTGTTATCAACATTTATTATTTTAAAATAAAATAGCTTAAGGGACATGATATAAAATATTTGAGCTGAAAAATGGCGTAAATATATTATTTTTTTAATATTTGGGTCGTAAGGGGCAGTGGCAGTCTCATATGTCCTTTACGGCTCGGCTCATGTCGTTAAAAAAAAAACCAACAAATATAATAAAAGGGCGTATGGGTCAATTATTGTTTCATTGCCCTTTACACCCCAACATTTTATAACGAATAAGATAAAAAAGCAAGAAGTTGTTGGGCGTAACCTTACCGCCTGTACACTATTTCGTGTACCTAACATCAAAATACTAACGCGTCTACCTACCTTCCACGCGCCGAGCGTTTGCGCATTGCACATTCGGTCAGTCGTGCCAGACACGTCAAACACGAAGGACGTATTTGATTGCCTACGTTTGTTCTTTGTCAACGCGCGTATTTTTTTATAAGATGCCAAAAGCAAAACAAAAAAGAAGATTAAGTTGATGGATCCCCTAATGGCTTGACGTCGAGCTAACATTTCCGTAATGGAATTTCAGTCAAGGATGTTGAGGTAAATTTCTCTTAGCTACTTTGTTTATTTTAAGCTATCCTGACAGCTGTCCTGACAGATCCTAATAAAGGAAGCCTGTGCCCAGCAGTGGGACGTATATAGGCCGAGATGATGATGCATATATAATAATAATTGGCCTGTATAATTAATTATGTATGTTGAGAGTTAAAAATGGTATAATCGGAACGTCGTAAGGGACATTAAAAAACAGCAATTTATAAAATAAGAAATACTTTTATGGGCGTAAGGGGTATAAAAAACAAGAGCTAGAGTAAATTGTCGCTCGTAAGGGACAGTAGCAAACAGACATTTAAAAAAAGGTGTAATTGGTACGTCGTAAGGGGCATTAAACAACAGCAACTTATAAAATAAGGAATACTCTTATGGGCGTAAGGACATCAAAGCTAAAACTAGAGTAAATTGTTGTCGTAAGGGACAGTAACAAACAGACATTTTAAAAATTGAGGTTACTTTAAGGGTGTAAGGGGCACTTAAAGTAAAATACCTTGCCTGCTTCTTTTAGTTTTAGTTGAAGTACCTTGTTAATGTTAGGTCGTAGGAGGCATCAAAACACATGGTTTTTAGAACTTGTAGTGATTGAAACAACAACTCAAGCAAGCATACTCCCAAATGTGCAAGAAATAGTGCAAGCAAGCATGCAAGAAAGCATGCAAGCAAGCATGCAAGCAAACAAGCATGTAAGCAACCACCTAAGCAAGCTTGCAAGTGAGCATGTAATTTTGTCAATCAAATCATCAAACATGCAATTTTATCGGCCTGGGTTAGATAAACATCGCGGGCTACCCCGATCCCGCGATGACCGGTCTATGGTATCTCCTCCAGCGCTCATGAAGCGGGCTGGCGTCCAGTGGGACGCCACACACTGATTGCAGCTGTGAGGGAGTGCCCTCACAGCTGCAATCAGTGTGTTGGAGGAAGCATAAATAGTGCAAGCATGCATGCAAGCAAGCGTGAAGCCAGAAGGCAAGCACGCATGCAAACAACAAATCAAGCGAGAATACTCCCAAATGTGCAAGAAATAGTGCAAGCAAGCATGCAATCAAACATGCAAGCAAGCATGCAAGCAAGCATGTAAGCAATAATGCAAATAAGCAGCATTAGTACGCCAGTGGTGGTAGTGAAAATCAGTTCATCATCATCGTCATCAACAACATCATCAGTTCGTTTATCGCTATCCTGCCGGAACTATGCTACTTTCCGGGATAAAAACTTATTTACTTGGCGATTTTTAACAGCTGCAATATCTTCCTTGACCCTCCTAGTAAACAAACAAGTCAGCCATAGCCGAGCATTTGTTGGAGTCAGGACCAAACCACTGGATTGAGCTTCACAATCCCAATATTCTGTCCACGGAACGTCATTTCTACTCAAGAATGGTACGTGAATCAGTTGAAATAAAAAAGCATAAAAATGTCAACCGGGACGATGGATATAAGCTTTCATCTTCGTGGAATCCTGTTATTAATAAGTGTCGACGTCGGGATGAGTGTTGTGAGTCGGTGTGATGGGGTGACAAATAAAAATCACCAAGTGCGGGTAGTTAGTGATACGAGTGCTGGTACTATTAGTGATCAAGTGCGGGTAGTTCGAAGGACTCGCGCTCATAATCAAAATACCACAAACGGGACTTATCACGCTATTATTACACAAGTAATATTACCTCGACGTTTCGGCAACGTTACAGTTGCCGTGGTCACGAGTAGACTGAAGTGTGGGGTGTCAGTCTGCCTAGCAGCGTGAGTTCGAAACTACCCGCACTTGATCACTATATGCCGGCACTCGTATCACGAACTACCCGCACTTGGTCACTTTTATTAGTCACCCTATCACACCGACACACAACACTAACAACGTCCGATCGTCCCTCCGAACATTCATCCCTTATACCCATCGTCCCGGTTGAAATTCTTATGCTTTTTTATTTCAACCGCTACACGTACCATTCTTGAGTAAAAAAGACGTTCCGTGGACAGAATTTTGGGATTGTGAAGCTCAATCCAGTGGTTTGGCCCTGACTCCAACAAATGCTCGGCTATGGCTGACTTGTTTACCTGGGCGATTTTTAACAGCTGCAATGTGTTCCTTG
>NC_133474.1:23369650-23370840 GCF_025370935.1 Choristoneura fumiferana | reverse complement strand
CCTTATCTTTTGGGCGTTCTCAACAATGGCTTTTGCATCAACCGTTTTTGAACTGTGTGTGTGGGTTTTAAAGTCGATTTTGCGTGAGTGAAAAGTTTTAGCAAACAAGAACGATCAATTTGTTAAATGAAGAAAATGGCGAAGTGTAATTTGGGCTTGGTGTAGTCGACTCCGCCGAAACGTTTTTGAGTTAATTTGGGCGAACATGGGGCATCGATTTGCTAGACTACACTTAAAGAGGTATAAACGCATTAAAATGCGCTATAATCTATGTAGACTGGACCGTAATAATTCACGGTTTAGGTTATAGCCTATACTACAGGTTCAAACCCAGTGTAGATTAAAGTTTCACATGCATACATAATTAAATCCTATCTTACTAATATTATAAATGTGAAAGTTTGTGAAGATGTTTGGATGTTTGTTACTCAATCACGTCATAATCGCTGAGCTGATTCAGATGAAATCAGGTATACAGATAGTTTGAGTCGTGGACAAGGACGTAGAATAGTTTTTATCCCGGAAAATTGCATAGTTCCCGCGGGATAGCGATAAACGTATTCAGCGCGGACGGATACGGCTAGTTGTTTATAAAGAAGCTTATTGTGGAAGTCTCTAATGTTTGGTGGTAATTATAATAGTGATCTTTTTTAAATGAGATTATAATTAGCACTTACATAAAATTGTTTGTTATCATAAGTTTGTGCTTTTAATGTATTTGTATATGCAATATTGTTTACATTATTAGATTGCGCATCAGGTCAGCGTTATTTTAACATGGTATCTGTTAGGAGACATCTTTTATCTTCGTCATAAGAGGGTAATCTGTCTCGAAAAATCACGAAACAACAGGATGACGGGATGTTTACTAGTTATCCTTATGTTGACAACTAACTGAGCCAAAGTCTTCTCATTGCCTAATTATAGGTTTGTTCTAGTTTAGAAATGTTCTACTGACAGAGCTGAAGTATTTGATTCTTAGGTGCTCTGTCAGGTCGATAGTTAAATTAAACTCTTTAACTATTCTGACGTACAATCCGTCAAATCAAAACCATCTTATTGTTAGGTTTTAGTTGGGCAAAAATAACACTATTAACTGTGTGTGACTGTGTGTTGCTGTGTTACTGTTGTGTTACTGTTCGGAAATAGACCAGAGGCCGTATTGCCTAACGTTTCAGACGCTCGCGATC
>NC_133474.1:23299692-23369550 GCF_025370935.1 Choristoneura fumiferana | reverse complement strand
CTGCTCTCAAGTTCCCAATCCGCACTGGCGCCCGATGGGAACTACGGCCAAGCCATCTCAGAAGTAGGACGTATAAATGTAGGCTGGGATGATGATAACCAATTAGTGCAAAAAATGCATAATTATGGATATTTGAATGTCACATCCGGCATTAACATACGCACAATACGCGATAAAAATTCACACTTTATACATCTATCAAAACAAATCAACGTTCAAATTGATTATGAAAAGGTTCCGTCGTGGTACGTGACTCAGTTTCTTCGACGGTACAGCTAGAGACATTTAAAACTTTGTACTAGGGATTGCGGCTCTACAAAGTTTCACAGTGTTAATGCATGAGTGCCCGGATCGACTAGCTTCTCTGCCTCTTCGTCTGACGAGGCACGTGCTTTTGAGGTTGTTAGACTTTAAGACATTACCTAACACGGAGTGGAAAAGTTATTTTCACCTAAAGAAAATAAAGAAGTGATAAAAAATTTAAAAGCTTTTAAAGTTATCTAGGTTCATGAAATATTCAGTTTAGATATAAACTGAATATAAGGTCTTATTTTTCTTTATAGTTTAGTACGTATGCGCCACGTTCGCGTCGCTATCGCAAATTTTGAGATAAAAAACAGTTACCAAAGCGACTATTTTCCGTCGTCACGCTTATACCTTTTGTATATAAATGCTATTTATTTTTTTTTTCATGTTCTTTTTAAAACCATTTTCTACCAATGCGACAAGCCTAGCTCTACGCGAATGTAACGCTTCTAGCGACACCTAGTAAACTGCTAAAACGCTTAAGTTAGCGCTGATGGCGTCATATTATCATGTTCTACACCGCGCTATCGAAGTTTATATAATTCGGATGCATAAATAGAACTTTCAAGTGGTTTCCGTCAAGCTTCATTTCTCAGGCTCTATGAGCCTGGAGAGAGAATCTCTCTAATTAGTCCCTCCGCATACGCGCAACAGGTAATAAGAATCATCTTAAAGATTACCTTATCTGTGCTTATTATTAATTGTATTCATTTACTCATTCGTTCATTCATTCAACATGGTTGTTCGCTCGACTCACCCGCGGTATCTCAGCATAGCGAATGCAATCTTTTCGCCTGCCGCGCCACAATGCCGGTGCACCGGTGCATTATGCAGTGAGATATGCCGTGATTCGTGCAGCATGTTGCAGTTGTTTCTGGTTGTTAAATTATGATGTTTTGACTTTGAATGATTACTATCACTTCCAGGATTTATTTCGCAAAATATTCTTAAAATCAATTAATTTTTTCCCACGTTGCAGCTGGGCAGTAAAAAAAAACTAGATCACTAGCCTGTTGTTTCTATTTAAGTTATTATTTAAATATATTTAGGGCTATAATAAAGTGATTTTTAGTAGAGTCGCTCCTTGAAATTATTGTTTACCCTATAAATTCTCTACTTTCGTTCGTTCATTTTATTCATTCAGTCACTCATCGTATATCCGCTTGAACACACGAGCTTTCCCGCGTAACTCAGCGTCGCAATCTTTTTACCCGTCGCCCTACAATGCCAGTGCAGCGGTGCATTATGCAAGCCGTATGTTGTAACTTCTTACTGGATGTTGGACTTGTGTTTCGGGCTAACAACTTTAATATATTTAACACATTGCAGGTGCAGGTGGTAGGACCTTGTGCAAGGTCCGCCCGGATTGCTGCCACCATCTTGCTCGCTAATCCTGCCGTGAAGCAGCAGTGCTTGCACTGTTGTGTTTCGGTGTGGAGAGTAAGACAGCCGGTGAAATTACTGGCACTTGAGGTATCCCCCTGGCATTGCAGGTGTTTATTGGCGGTGGTGATGTCTTACCATCAGGAGACCCACTTGCTCGTTTGCCATCCAGTCAAATAAAAAATAAAATAAAAAAACATTAAACAATATAAATGATTGTAAAAATTATCCGAAATAAAATTTACCATGCCGATCTAGAACGATGGTCACGAATCGTTACCGAATGGGTGCGGAGGCAGACCCAAGAGGAGATGGCGGGATGACCTGAGCGCTTTTCAGCTCGATTGGCAGGTGCATGCTCATGATAGAGAAGAGTGGCGAAAGAAAGGGGAGGCCTTTACCCATTGCAGCAGTGGGACATATTACAGGCTACATAAAAAAATATCATTATTAGATACATACATACATACATAAAATCACGCCTCTTTCCCAACGGGGTAGGCAGAGACTACATCCGTCCACTTGCTACGATTCTGGCATACAACTCTCACTTCCTCTACATTCATCAATCTTTTCATGCATGCACGTCGTTTTAGAGTACTCCTGACCCGACCGTTCTTCAGAACGTCCCCGATTTGATCATATCATCATATCATTTGTATCATTATTATTATTAAGATAATACTGTGCTTGGTAGAGGCCCGTTCTATTTACGTGAAAATGTTTTCGAAAGCGGTGTTCAGAAGTTTAAATTGACAAAGGTTATGTGTAGTCAAAATACCATAACGGGATTTATCACGCTATTTTTACACTAGTAATATTTACCTCGACGTTGACTATGAGTGAGAATCACGAAAGTTTGAAACGTTATAAAGGTTATGTGTGTTATGTTTATGTTATGCAAGACGTGTTTGAGCCCATGTTTCTCTGCTTGAGCCATGGCGTCAGGATTAGTATCATTTCGTAATTGACTTGAGCCAATTTTGACTCCAAGTTCGTTAAAATAAAATAAATATGGTGTTAAAACCATTCCTTGTAAAACTATACTACGTGTAAGTGCACGCCGTATAAATTTACGTATGTATAAGTGGATCCGCACTATCCCTAAAGATAGGCCAAACCACGGCTTTTGCTGCTGAAATATTCTGAATTCATTTTAACACATTTATGATTTAATATCCATACGGCACGAAACATATTCAACGGCCTACCATTTTCACCTTGTTATAATCGTAAGCCCCAAATTATTGACCGTCCAAAATTATAATTTATCTTTGTCGAACATACGTTAAGCCTCGAGCAATAATTCTCCAATTCAATTCGTTGACAATTTCCTTGAAACTAGGGTACAAACATAACTTCACAGTTGGCCCAAATATGAACTAGTCCATTCTTATACCCATTTCCACGGTTCCACTAGAAAGTGGCGCCTTTGGCGCCGGTAAAAGTAAGTTTGTATGGTAAAAAGATACATTGAACAAGGCACCTGCAGGCAGAATTAAAACTGAACGGGAGAAATAAACGACAGGGAATGAAGGCAGGTGGTAAATGCTCCAGTTAGGGGATACTAAATCAGGCGTTTTTAGATTTAATAGGATTGTATCTGTATAGAATTCTTATATAATATCAATCTCGGAAATTCCGCTTCGCTCTTCGTTTTTACTTATGAGTTTTGTTTGTGTACTTGAATACAGTTGGAGGTTGCTGACAAATAATGGCAAAGTAATAACTGTTTCGAGAACTGCAACTGTTTCAAAGTTTGCGTTATATATGTCGGCGGCCGATCGTGAAATCCGCCAGATCACGAAATTCCTAGGCAGATCGTGAAATGGCGCCATTTCATGATATGCCTAAACGTAGGCCAGGCATATCACGATGTGCCTGAGAAACAATACGGCAGATCGATTAGATGCATTCGTCGATATTCCTACCTCTATACCGGGCACGTCGTGATATGTCGAAAAAAACGAAAATTTAGGCACGACGAGCGAAGCGAAGAGTGGTTAGTATGAATTATGACCACAACGCACGAGCCGAGCAAGCGAAGCAGAGCGTGCCGCGGTAGCGGCCGGCAAAGTGCCAGAACCGATATGGCGGCGTTTCATGATATGCCTAGAAATTTCATGATCTGCCTAAACTGGCCAAATCATGAAATGGCGGCATTTCATGATATGTTTAGGAATTTCATGATCTGCCTAAACGTCACTAGGCAAATCGTTAAACGGTGAGTTTTCAACGATATGGCGGCTGTCCTTAGACAATCCATGAAATGGCGCTACTTCACGATATGCCTAGGAATTTCGTGATCTGGCGGATTTTACGATCGGCCGCCGACATATATATGAGGTCGCGTTGCTTATTGATGAAACACGTCACGGAATGAGGAGGAATTTCCAGCCTCGGCTGTACATTACTAATTTTTCATTGTATCTTCTGTCCAGATTTTATTGATCATATTATGAACAAAATATACGGGTAGAGTCATGTGGGTTTAAACGTACACAGTGGATAAGTGTACGCAATCACATTTTCGGACTGAAGGCTACAGTCATAAGGCTACTTTTTATTTAAATCTAGTAACCAAATCAGCCGTGGTGGCCTAGTGGTTTGACCTATCGCCTCTCAAACAGAGGGTCGTGGTTCAAACCCCGGCTCGCACCTCTGAGTTTTTCGAAATTCATGTGCGGAATTACATTTGAAATTTACCACGAGCTTTGCGGTGAAGGAAAACATCGTGAGGAAACCTGCACAAACCTGCGAAGCGATTCAATGGTGCGTGCGAAGTTCCCAATCCGCACTGGGCCCGCGTGGGAACTATAGCCCAAGTCCTCTTGTTCTGAGAGGAGGCCTGTGCCCAGCAGTGGGACGTATATAGGCTGGGATGATGAACCAAATCAACACTCTGACTTTATAATGTCGTGCTCCATTGATTAACAGCTGGCGACAGTAAGCTGACTATTTTACCCGAAACCAAAACCTAATAAGCTCCATGCACAGAAAACTATTAAAAACAGCCACCAAATGGATAAACATCAACATCGTAAAATATGATACAGCGGACAACACTAAACTGCGCGATATAATGTAAACGTCTAAACTAACCGGCACACCGCAACTCTGTGCTCACAGCGAACATCCCTTAGCACAGTATCTATTGCCGCGTCAAAACATATTACACTGAAGCCAATGGGTAGCGAAGCGGCAATGTAAATACAGTTGACGGTTAAAGCCGTGTCGTTATGATTTACGAGGTGCGAGGCGGTGTCCCGGGCGGAATTTATTCATGGTTGTAATAAAATCTGTCGTGTGACGAGGGAGAGCAGGTTAATTCCTTTTTGAAATTCTGCAGCGGAGCCGCCCGGTACTGAGTGGTGCTGAAAGTGTTATTTTAAGTAAAATCGCCTTATCTTTGCCGACCGGGGGACCGTTTTTCCGGGAAATCGATTTTTCTTCAAACACTGTCATGAAGATTGAATAATTTGTTTCGTACAATATCATAAAATTGTTGGCCAGATACTAAACGTATGTAAATATATAACTGGCCAAGTGCGAGTTGGTCTCCAGTGCGGATCCTGCTTTATAGCCAGGGGAGTCACATGGTAAAACTTTTGTCATAACTAAAAAATCAATTCTCCTCTTTTATCGCCGGAAAACAAAAAAATAATGAGTTTGAAAATGTAACTAATGTTGTTTTAGACCTAATCCAGGGCCCAAGCGAGGGTCACGACTCGGGGTCCGACCATGGTAGGAATTTGGCTTTTAATAATTTTATCCCACGAAAATATGGAGAAGTTATAGACTAGTGTGCTTTTGTACACTAAAATTGGTTTAAAAAAAAATGTCTGTCCCTCCTCCCTTCTTATTTCAATCTCCAAAGTCGATCAACTCGCTCCGTAAAGTATAACTCAGCGAAGTTTCCATTTTGTTTGCGTATTTAATCTCCACTCTCCAGTCAATAAACCGAAGAAATGATTGAAAAACTTAAATTAGAAATTGATAGTTCGCGCCTTTGGGATCGCCCCTCGGTCCGCGATAAACAAACTAGACTGCAGTTGAAGTGTGTTTGCAAAGTTTTAAGTTCAGACTCGATATATTCATTTTTTTGTAAGGGTTATAGAGCTACTCCCGACTGGGTTGAGCTCTCAAGATAATAAATAACTCAGGGTGTTTTATGTTGTTAAGGAATCAATCGATTTTAAAAACTGCATACCTACCCCACCATAAATAAAATCAAATTAAAGTAAAATGTATTGAAATACTCTTAAAATACATAAAAACAGCAATATTTATTATTATTGTTACATCGTTTACTGCAGATAGAATGCCCACATAAATAAATACTGACAAAAAAATTTAAGTACCTAAATGGTTTTCTCATTACCTTTATTACCTTTATTGACTCCGTCCGCGTAGAAGTATGTAAAATAGTTTACATTATATTATCAGACCTACAGAATATACAAAAAAAAAAAACGGTCATGCCGTTTCCAAGGAGCTTGAAAGATATCAATAATCAACAAGGTTTTAATAAAGTTATTTATTTTTAACTTGCCACATGTATTTTGTGTTACTTTTCACAGTTTTGACCATTTTCCGATTATTATTTTTATAAATTGAAGTTGTTTTTCGGTAGATTTATTATATCAGGAGTCGGGAGAACATAACAAAAGCCGAGTTTAGACTTGCTAGAAAAATCGTGCAAGTTGCATTACATTGCGCGGGCATTACAAACGAGGTTGTAGCGGTCGATCGAGCGCCGCAATGTATTGCAACTTGAACGATTATTCTTGCAAGTCTAAACTCGGCTAAACTTCGGGAGATTCCCGCCAAATGTCAAATGGCAACCCTGACCCTAACTAAAGCCCTTGAGTGACTCGATGTTTTGTTGCAGTGTACGATGCGCCGGAGCCGTAGGGCCAGGCGGGGCTGACGCCGCGCCGCCGCCATGCCGCCGCTCGCGCTGCTGCTGCTCTGTCTCGTGCAGGGAGACACGAAGACCGTGCAGCAGGACAAACTCGGTGAGTGCTAGTGTAGATTATGTATTTGCAATCAAACGACAGTTAACATGTACACGGATCATCAGACAGGTGCGTGAGTAATTCTTACTTATTGGTTATTGTGTCGAAATTCTTTTAGTTCATTTATATGGAAAGTAACGCCTGATTCAATTAGGCAATTATTTAAGATAATTAATTGTAGTTACATATTTTATTATTATGTTTGAAAAAAAAATTACTCACTGCCAAGTTACTTGCCATGCATTCTTGGTAATGATGATCTTTCCGAAAGCGTTAAAAAGAGCCCTTTGCGGCCTTATTACACAATTAACGTACCTATTAATATTATTAGGGAACGTTAACTTGTTTGAACCTATAAGTACTTAAGACATTACTACATGGTAGAGGGGTTTTACCATAGTTTTAAACTATAATTTCTAACTTTTAACTTATCACAGAGTTGGCATTTCTGGTGATTTACATTTCGCATTAGTAACTAAAAATCATTTTCCGCATTTCCATGAGAGTTAAGACTGAGATTGTTCTATTTAAAAAGTGCCAGATCTTATTATACCAATTTTTATAAGCTTCCAAGATGCTCATTTTGGGAAGTTAAAACATAATTCGCATACTCTTCGACATTATTCTTGCAGAATTATTTTCCACGGCAACAATACTTTAAAGTCACGTTCTATTTGTTTTCGGTAATGAATGTTAGAGTGTGGTAACCAGTTAAGTATTCAGTTAAACAATAATAGTGATGACTATTTTTATGATTGAGCTGGTTATACTTGTGAAGGTAAGGAAAACCATTGTATGCAGACTTCCTTTTCTTAGCAATTTTTACCTACAGCCTGAATTTACAAATAGCAGGTCTTCAGACTTCAAATGTTCGGGCACTAAGTGTACTAAACACTGGAAGTGCGTCTAATAATAAATGTTTTGTGCTGGCCGATTTCGTGGAAAACGTTTAAAAGCCATAAAAAGGCACAAGGGTTCCGTACGAGCGATCAAAGCGGAGTGTTGCCGGCCTACATACCTACCTACTGTTTGTATAGTGCTGTTTAAAAGCAGTACTTTTAGCCACAGTGAAAAATGAGAAATGGCGATTGGAAAATATTCCACTAAGAGTTTTACAGTACCCTATGTCTTCTATTTGCTTGTTTTGAATGTGATTTTGGAGTCAATAAACTAACGCAGAAAAGACAGGAGAGTTTTTGAAGTAATCATGAATGGAGAAATAAAATACAGGTGAGTTAGGTTTTGAGATGGACCGACTAGGTTTTTAAATTAAGGTTGATAAATAATTTATGAGATATTTTAGATTTTTTAATTATAAAAGTGTAGGTATTTCCTTAAGCTTATTACAAGTTTTTTTTAGAGGTTTTTAAAGCAGTTTTGTAAAAGTAAAGTTTTAATCTAATATTCAGAATAGAATGTGGCCTATTATTTTATCAAGTAAAGCGCGTAATCAGATACATATTTAAGTGAAGTTAAATAGTTATTTATGTGGCTGGTGCATAATGCCTAATTATGTATAGCCGCATACATAACTTTATCTACATGCATATCATAAGTTTTCTATAGCTGGCCTGTTTTATATGGCCTGTATTTTGACTTTGACTTTGACTTTGAATAATAATTATTATCTACATGCATGTCATAAGTTTTCTACAATATGTACAGATATGCATTGTTAAAAAAAGTATTACCGATACTTTAATGTAAACATTAAGATGCACTGTACTTTAATGTGAACATTAAGATGCACCCGCAGATACCAGGTTTCTTAATAAAGGCCATTTGATAGTCGTTTCGGAACATATAATAGGGAAGTTATGATATGCATGTAGATAAATTTAATTATGATTCATTGG
Organism: Choristoneura fumiferana; assembly: GCF_025370935.1. Lineage (NCBI taxonomy): Eukaryota > Metazoa > Arthropoda > Insecta > Lepidoptera > Tortricidae > Choristoneura > Choristoneura fumiferana. Next base: position 23,360,987 of record NC_133474.1, on the reverse strand, counting down.
CACACCACCGATCCACAGAATAGCTCCTTAACAATAATTAAATTGAAACGCTTATTCGGAGATATATCATTAAAAAATACAATCCTAAACATTTTCCTTGTTTAAATAAAACCTTTGTGTCTTAAAAGCTTCCTCTTACCTTTTTATAGCAGCATCTATGTATGTTTATGTTTGTATTTTTAGCCGGTGCGTCATTGTTGTTATAAATAAATGTTGTTTGCCTGCCCTGGCTATGCTGCCTTGCTGATATTTTTCCGACATTTATCCTTAAAATGTAGAAATAGTTACCAGAGTATAGAAACACCTTTTTGAATGACTGTCTTTTCATTGGGCTAATTTAGAAGTTTGTTTTTTTCACTGATTATACTGTGTACATTTTAAGACTGTAACCTCAACTTTTTTGGCTGTAAATATGTGTGATGGACGGACAGACAGACGGACAGACATACACGCGAGTGACAGCAATAGGGCTCCACTTGGACCATGGGAACAAAACTCTAAAAACGTGGCACAATCTAGACACGCGGCAGCGTGTCAGGGCATTAAAACATGTACCTAGCAACAACATAGTTAAAGAAAAGTTAAATATTGTCAGTTTTGTGACGTTTTATTCCATATTTAACTGTAGGAGAATATCGTCACAAAACTGTCAAGTTTTAACTTTACGCCGTTGCTAGGTGCATGTTTTAATGAAAATGCCCGTCAAGCCAAGTTCAAGCTTACAATAAACCTTACAATAGCAACAAAATAAACGCTGTAACCAAGCACATTCGCAGCAAAACCAGTACACCTAATTATATACTAGAAATAAAACAGATGGCTCAAGCTTTACGACTGGTGAAAAAAATCAAACTTAAAGTACGACTCGAGATGTCTGTTTTTATTACAACTAAGTACGTCCGCGGTTATGACTCGATCGTTTTACGAGCGCTCCTGTGTTGTAAAAATTTAATATTGTTCTGGTTTTGGTTTTCAAATTTTGCCCAGTTTTAAATGGCTGGCGTATTTTGTAAAAACGTTGGGGCCAATTGTTCATAGACGAAGTAAAACAGTGTAGAGGATAACTCATTTTTTTATTAAAAATCTCTAGCATTTAGTACTGTGCGTTGTCCGTCTGTCAGATAGTCACGTTACTTTTTAGGGTTCCGTACCCAAAGGGTGCCAACGGAACCCTATATTACTGAGACTCCGCTGTCTGTCTATCTGTCCGTCCGTCTGTCTGTCACAGGGTTCTATTTCTTGAGTCGGAATAGTTAGACACTTGAAATTTCCACAGATTATGTATAACTGTGGCCACTTTTGCAATAAATACTAAAAACAGAAAAAAATATTTAAGGCGGGCTCCCATACAACAAACGTGATTATTTTGCTGTTTTTTTGTTTCATATTAATAAAGGCAACAGGTCTCCTGAAATATGGCACTCAATTTTTAGTTGTAATACCTAATCACTTTAATAATAAATAGTTAAATTAAAATAAAATAAATATTTTAGGGGGGCTCCCATACAACAAACTTGACTTTTTTTTGGTAGTTTTGAAGGACGTTAACAAATTTATTAATAATTTGTGGGTACTTTTGTTTTGTTTCATAAAACGTATGTGGGTACATGGGGAGTTACCGTGACAAATTAAAACGGTGGTTGTGGTTCGTTAGTCTAACAACTGGTAGCATGGTGTACGGTTGTGTCACTCTGAAGATGAGCTCTGGTTGAGTTCGAAACGCGTCAGTGTAGTGTGGTGGTGGTGATAGATGGGTTTGTGTGATTTATGTGTGTTCTTACAGTGTGGAGGTGGAGGAACTGCATGAACACGCATATTTTGCATAAGCTTAGCTATCGTAAGGTCGCGGTGAGCAAGGAAATTATTTTAGTTCATTGACTTTTTTTTATTGATTTCTTGCCGTTTTTTTGCTAATGTCTAATGTTGTATAGATAATGGTACGGAGTACGGAACCCTTCGTGCGCGAGTCCGACTCGTACTTGGCTGTTTTTTTTATAAGTATTGTGTATATATAGTGAATTAGGAAACAAAGACAAGATGTAGAGTCCTATGGAAATATTTTATGATCTTTTGTTATACCTATGTTTGACAAATAAATTTATCATTTATCAAACACATAATTATATGAAAGTCTTTTTATTATCGCTTTTACTAACTACTCACTTACATGCCTGTAGTTAACGGTTTATATAACAAAAATACACGCTACGAGTATATACAACAGGATACTAATAACGCAGGATAGGTATCTTTACCACGAGCTTTACGGTGAAGGAAAACATCGTGAGGAAACCTGCACAAACCTGCGAAGCAATTCAATGGTATGTGTGAAGTTCCCAATCCGCACTGGGCCCGCGTGGGAACTACTGCCCAAGCCCTCTCATTCTGAGGGGAGGCCTGTGCCCTGCAGTGGGACGTATATAGGCTGGGATGGATGGATGGAGCTATCTTAACCTCAACCGTTAGTTTTAGAAACATGAAATTTTGCACAAGGATTCTTAATACGATGTAAAAAGTTTCAAGAAATCTCATGAAAAGTAAAATCCCTTAATTTTAATTCAACTTAAGTATAGACCTAGTGGTTAAGGCAACGGGTTATGATAAATGTACCATGACATTATGCACAATTAGAGTCTCGCGCCATTAATTGGTATGTATCGCGTAGCTGGATCTTGATTTTAATCAACATTAAGATTACGTTTATCGTTTTGTAATAGCGATATTGAGTGACAGGATAAATTATAGATACTTTACGACCTTGAGAATATGTTAATAGAAGTGGCAATGTAGGTATTTAAGCTGTATGGAAACCCCTTAAAATGTTTTTTTTTAACACATATGGCTTTGGATTAAAAAAATGTTTACACTGTGAATATTAGAAGACTGAAGCTCAAACCGATTGGCTACTAAACCAGTTTGACAGACGACGGACAGACGAACTGATGAACACGCGAGTGATAGATTTAGACTTTCTGGGTACGGAATTCACACCAGAGACGACCTTAGACCAACAACAAAGGCCAAACTGAAGCAAATGGGAAGAAGACAGGCAGAAGGAAACTTAATGCTCTGCTCATGCGGATGTCATCATTAATAGTTATTAAGATACTTTAACTCTGCGTTGAAAATGACTAGTTTAAACGCAGGTGTTGTTAAACGATCGTGGAGGTAAACGGAACGTATAATATATCACTGGCTGAGCTGCGTTAACATAGCACAAAAACTAGGATTAAACTTTTACACGTTTATGAGCGGTTTCGTAAATGCTGACAAACGTTTTTGTGTAAATTGAGCTCAACACTTTACGCTTAACAAGTTTCTTTTATGAGTAAAGTTTAAAAACTAAACTTATATGGACTTAAAATTTGTTTCTCTAGATCTGTAGCGTATGAGTTTGTTAAAAAGAAGAAAATCCAGGTACTTAATTGCTCATTAAAAAAATTAAATTTAAATTTAAATTTAAGCTGTTTATTTCAAGCAAAAGAACAAAAAGCATTTTACAATAATTAAAGAGTCCTTAATCCTAATTTTAAGGATTTTGCGTGGCCTCGATTAGCGAAAGACTGAGTTGCTCACGCGTAATTAGTCTAAGTATACATGCGAGTAGATATTTAATTTCTTATATAATATAATTCATTATTTTTCATGCATGCAGTTTTTGCTTTATCTTACATATAACCTAAGTCTGAGTGCACGTCCGTCCCTTCCCTCTTAAATATATCTTTCATAAAATATCTTTTAATCGCGCTTTTAATTTGTTTACTGTTATTACTTTCTAGTTTTTTCGCAATTGTCAACGGTAAATTGTTTAATAGTTGGGGAAGGATGCACTTCCAGACTCTTCTGCCATATTCATTACATTGTTTGGGAACCGATATAGCGGGCGGTTGGGTATATGGCGTAAGTTATTTGGCCTGTTACGCTGTTTTCTAGTAATCCTATTTTATCAATATTTTCACTTATTATGGCTTGCTTTATTTTATTGAATACATTCATCACTTTGCAGTATTGAAATAGTTGACCATAATTATCTTTATATTTAATTTTCAGAGGAACAATATTTTTTAGAATTCTTATTTGTAAATTATAGATGTCTAGGAGGTAAGTCGAATGAAGTCGGTTTCATATTATCACGCCATCATCAGTCAACATTAGCACCCAGTTAAAATCCGGAGTGAATTGTAACGCCACGCTGGCGTGATACGGACACACAGCGAATTACTCGCTTACATTTAACTGCATGCAAGCCAACAACTTAGATGTCGGCCGAGCGACTCTATTTGTTGTAGTATTAACAAGGTTTTAAGCATTTTTAACGCGAAATATTTCTTAAATAAGTACTATAATATTGGGTTCTTCGCTGGCGGTTCTCACATTAAATGGCAGTCCTGTAGACCAGTGCTGGTTTTCAACTAGCGATATAATGAGCCGGGACCTTTTTTATAACGGCATCTATGTATATTTGTTTGTATTTTTTCTAACCTGTGTAGGTATGTTTATTCCTGTTATAAATAAATTATTTTTCTTTCTTTAAACTTTAAGAGGGATTTTGTATCCTTAGAATCCTGAACTTTAGACCAACTGTAACTTTTTTAGTATACCGCTGGAAAAATATGCTAGTTGAAGTGGCAATGGGCGGGCCATATCGCTCGAAGAACAGATAATCGTTGGGGGAGAAAAGTTCTCGAGTGGCGACCACAAACCGGAAGACGAGGCGTTGGCAGGCCTCCTACCAGGTGGACTGACGACATCGTGAGAGTTGCGGGAAACCGGTGGATGTAAGTGGCGAGTTGTCGTTCATTGTGGTGGTCTCAAGGGGAGGCCTTTGTTCAGCAGTGGACGTCTTCCGGCTGATGATGATGATGATGATGATGGTGATGATGATGATACACAAAAAAACAAATTTCTCTAACAAGCATGGTGAATAAAATGAAAGGAATAATATGAAACCTAAACTGTATATTTTAATTAAACGTAAAAAAACTTTGAATGCATTTTTCTTTCTTTAAAAACAAAGGAATGTTTCCCTTGAGTAGAATCTTCTATCTTCCGTATTAAGAGTACCTAATTTCCCTCCAGGTCGTCTTACAAAATTTCTACCCTAAATAACGTGATAGTCGGCCGATTCCCGATAAACGATAGCCATTATGGCATTATTTAGTTACCTCCAAACGAAATAGAAAGCAATGGTCAGGAGGAAGTACGAGTATATAGGACGCTCCGCGTTTAAACGGGTCAGTGGGTAAACTATGAATAAAACCAACAACATTAGACAAGATCAGAAATGAACTCAAATTTCAAATCATTATTATCAGCCAAAAGACTTCTACTGCTGAACAAAGATCCTTCCCGTCTTAGAACGACAAAATGACCGACAACTCGCCACTTGTATCCACCAGTTGCCCATAACTCTAACGATGTCGTCAATCCATCTGGTGGGACGCCGGTCAACGCTTCGTCTTTCGGTTCGTGATCGCCATTCGAGGCCTTTTCTCCCTCAACGGTTATCTGTTCTTCGAGCGACGTGGCCCATCTATTATTAGTTCAACTTGCATATTCTTCGAGTTCTGTCGGTGACTTTTCAAGTTACACGTATTCATTAAGCTCAAACCCACCTGAAACCAGTGTTCATTCACTTCATACTATGAAGATTCTCTACTGCGGTCTGTGTAACATAATAGTTATTTATGATACAAGTGCGGAAAGTAGGCAATTCCCAACGAGTGGCGGAGAACTTGAAACACGAGCGAAGCGAGTGTTTTGAGCCGGCACGAGTTGGGAATTTCCTACTTTCGACACGTATATCATACAACGTTTTACAATGCATTAAGCGAGGAAAAAAATCGAGGCAGTGACTACATCATTTATTTGCCATACTCCTTTTACTACAGTAGCAGGCAGTATATATAGGTACATACCGACATGCACGCCAAACCAAATTCGTTAACGTATACACTTTATTAAACCAACTTTCATAACAATCATTGACTCAGAAGATTAGAATAGCTACAGCTACTAATGATAGGTAAAGGAGACTGTTTTAGTATCGTGATTTTTTATGATTAATTATTAGCCCTTGTTGCTTGACATTTTCCACACTTATATTGACTAGTCCTTATCTCCTGCACGCTCCTATAATGCTAAATATCAGTGCAACCCGTGAATAAATCCGAGTAATAGTTAACTATCATCAAGTATATTTTTTATATTATGTATCTAATCTACCTTAACAAAAAGTTGCCGTAAATCTGAGATTGTTTAGCTTTGGAACTGTAAATAACTCAAAATTGGTTCACTAATTCTAATAGATAAAAGCAAATAAATAAGAATAAGACGTACCGGTAGATGTTATAATATCCATGTGTGTAGAAGTAAATTATTCTATCAATTTACGATGTTTATTAACTTAGGTATGTATATTATAGTTCACGTATTTCAGCATTGAGTTTGTCACTGGCAATATGTGCTTCGTGGAGGACGTAAGGCGGCGTAAAGTCAGATATAATTTGAATTTGAACTTTTCATTTTAACTTACTTATCAATTATCAAAAATTAATTCACCGGACTGAACTCATGAACATTACTTTGGCGGGGTTTCATGACAGGCGCGAACGGGTTACCATGATTGGTTCGTGCGACGTCGTGCGCGCGCACTGGAAGCTCATTGGTTAACTTTCGAGTGCGCGCGCTTGACGTCTCACGGTCCGAATTGGACTCAAGAATTTATTTCCTTTTTTTTCATAACTTTAGACGGAATTAAAATACGAGTTTACATGAAAAAAAAAATTAACGTTCTCTTTTCTGTCGCGATTAATCTGTATTATCTTATCAGTAAATATTCAGTTGGTTGCATCAAACCTTTTCTTATTTGTTCAAAGCCTAACTATAACGACTCTTTAGACTTATTTTTTTAACAATAGTTTGGACATAATTTGGCAATTTAAAAAGTTACTTTACCGCACAAGTGCGGTAAGTAAAATCCATACAACTTTACTGCACACTTGTGGATGCGTGCAGGAATCACTCATTTTCTATGGATATGTTGACCCACGTCAAGAGGCACTTTCCGAGCACGTGCATTGTAAATACGTTTATGCAACACAATCTTAACAAATGTTAACATGCAATTTGTCCTTCTCTTCTTCCACATAAACAAATAAATCTATCTCAAACACTACACAAAATGCAAAAAGCATTTTAAACTCTCTAGTGTCCATTATCAAAGCCTATACCGGTTGTGACCTGTAATACGAGCAAAAAATTAAAACATAGATTGTCCTCGTCAAACTGAACAACATTAGTTCAGCGACTTTTAAAAATAATGGAGTCTTTGAATTTTCCTTTTTTCGTACAAATTAAATACTGAAATAGAAAACAAATAGAAATAGAAAACGTTTATTCGCATTTCGCAAATTACATAAACAATACTGCTATCAATGTACGCCACCCTAGAACCCAACTGACGTCGCCTGTCGCGCTACAAACACCAAGCATTTTGCTTTACAATACAATACAATACAATAACTCTTTATTGCACACCAATACAGTAAACAGTACAGAGAACACAAGTATATACATAGAGATTTTCTAAGGTAAGCAATAGGCGGCCTTATCGCTACACATCACATTACATTGCATTGGGCTTTACATTGCTTCTTCGAATAAACTTAAAAGTGTAATAAAAATTAAAAAAAACTAATTATTTATAAAAGTCGCTGAACTAATGTTGTTCAGTTTTAGGAGTATGATCTATGTTTTTATTATTTGCTCATATTACAGGACACACCCGGTATAGTTTCCTCAGTCAATATACACAACACAGTAGTTGAAACACAGTTTATGTATTATGTAATACGTGCAGAACCCCGCGGGTGCCGTTGACTATTCAATTGCATTAGGTCCGATAACTAGCGTTTAACGGCTTTTATAGGAACATTTTTACTGGACTCGCGAAAGGTTTATTTATGTTAATTGTCTATCGTGTGTTACGGCGCTGTTTCGTTTTATTGTTAACTAGCTTAAGCCCGCGACTTCGTCTGCGCGGATCTAGGTTATCGCGCGGTGGCGCCCTCTACCGGAATAAAAGATATCCTATGTTGATCCTTGGGGTTCAAAATACCTATATACCAAATTTCATCAAAATCGGTTCAGTGGTTTCGACGTGAAAGCGTAACAGACAGACAGACAGACAGACAGACAGACAGACAGACAGACAGACAGAGTTACTTTCGCATTTATAATATTAAGTAGGGATGTAGGAGGAATGTTGGACTTGTTACATACTAGTTTTTACCTGGGGCCTCGCACGCGTAAATCATAAGTTTAAAATTACATCGTGGCCTTTATTGACTTTTTTTATACAACTGGATAACAAACGAGCAAGTGGGTCTCCTGATGGTAAGAGATCACCACCGCCCATGGGCACCTGCAACACCAGGGGGATTGAAGATGCGTTGCCAACCTAGAGGCCTAAGATGGGATACCTCAAGTGCCAGTAATTTCACCGGCTGTCTTACTCTCCATGCCGCAACACAACAGTGCAAGCACTGCTGCTTCACGACAGGATTAGCGAGCAAGATGGTGGTAGCAATCCGGGCGGACCTTGCACAAGGTCCTACCACCTGCAAAACGTTGCGTTATAAACTACAGTGCCAAATTTTAATACTCTACAGCCAGCGGGATTTTATACCGATCCCGTTGGATTATTGGTATAAAAAGTAGCCTAGCCAGGGTTCGATTCTACTCGCATTACTTAGCTACTTTTGTTCTGCTACTTTTTTTAAATATGACTACTTATATTTTTTGTTTTTTTCATACAAATTAATGGTAATTTTCAATGTATGCGATACAGTACTAAATTGACGGCACGTTGATAAATGTTAGTCTTGGAAATGTCCAATAAATGTCAAAAAAAATTCAAGGCTCCCAGGTACCAAGAGAGAGCGATAACACCGCTTTGTCCGATAGCCTGATTTAACAGTTAAACTTTGAGGATTAAATTTAAGTTTATTGAAAACGTTGCAAAACCAAAGTAGCTTAGTTTTATGAGTAGAACCGAACCTTGAATTTAAACCCCATGGTCAGAGAAATCCTGGATATTTAATTGGTGTAATGTTCTCGTAATGGCAGAGCTCGCGACGATCGCGTACCACACATCACCAACCCAAAAAAAATCGCCACAGGCCGCTGGTTCTTGCGAAGGACCAATGTTGGGTCCAGTATAATGGCTGTGGGAGTTGGCGGTGGCACGAAAACACTTTTTTACACCAAGAAACAGTTTATTTAATTATTAAACACAAGAGACACACGCGTTACATCGTAAGCATATTCAAGCAGAGAGAGAGGGGGCAAGCGGTGTTGCCATAATAAAAACAAAAATAAAAATATTCTTGTTGGTTCCCAACAGTGGACTAACGTTCTGGTAAAGGTGGCAGAAATCCAATGGACGTGTGACGTGGGCGACGCACGATCAATCATTGTCGCCTTGTTTCGAGGACACCTATTGTCCAGCAGTGGACCTCTTTCAACTGACGATAATAACGAAAACAAGCAACATTTTTAGTTCTATGTTTTTAATTAAAAATCAAAGTTTACACTTATTGTGGTTGGTTTACCCTAATCCTGGTTGGTTTATAAATTAATTTTGCAAAAAAAAACCTTTTCTAAAACATACCTGAGGTAGGTAAAATATAGAAGCTATCAAAATACCTACAACTAATTCCTGATCATTGACAAGTAAGCCAGCCATTCTAAAATCTTCCTTTCCTTCTAAAATTCACAAACCAGTAACGATTTTTACGCTTTGTTCTTTCAAACTACAATGTAAAAGAATGACTGTATTGTATTCATTTAAAAGTACCGATTGAGTTGAAAACAAGGGAATGAAAAAGAAATTGAATCAAGTTCAAAATTGCTTCATTTCCTTCTAAAGCCACCTTACTTCAGCAATGGTTGTGGAAACTATAAGTTTTCTCCTAACTAGAACCATCCAGCTGTTTTGCAAAACAGAATCAATGCGCAGAAGTTGCAGCACCGCTTCAGCAACTGGCAGTATTCTCGCGCAATATCTCCTTTTAAGAGAAAAATAAAAACCGAATAGAAACTCCTCCGTATCACACCTAGTTGCGAACTTTGCGGAATTTTTCACATGTGGAGGAGCGCAGTGGAAGTTTTTTTGTGGAAAACTGTTTATCAGGTAGTTGGAGACGCTATCTTGCTATAACATTTTTCTTTTAAGAAAATTGAAATTCTTAGACTATGTGGGGGTTTTTTTTTTAAGTAGAATGTTTGTGAGGGTGTGCATGCGTGCATATGTATGTGTGTGTGTTTGTGTGTGTGTGTGTGTGTTTTACTCTTTTATGCTAAACTGGATTAGATAAAATTTGGTTTCAGTATTAGATATGGATCTCTGGAATAACACAATATCATATTAATTTTCACTTCTCATGCTCGTAAATTTGGTATTTATTTACTTAGGCGTAAGATTATTGTTACTAACACTATATGGACTATATGCATATGCCTATATACTACATGCCTCTTTCCGAAATAAATTATTACTATTATTTATTCTGGATCTAGGCGACATAAAATTACTTTTTATGCTCTAGTGCATAAAGTAAAAACTTTGTCTAAGACCAAGGTAATCAGGTTCAACAGCCACTAACAAAAAAGTTTCTATTTAACTAAAAATCAATGAAATCAATCAAAATAAACCAATAAAACTAAAAAAATATAATTATATATAGCAATATATGAAAAAAAAGGTACCTAGCAAGTGAGAAATTGTTTCCACTGTTGCTATTTAATTTCCACTCAATCGAAGTGAAAAGCAGAGTATAAAACTCGAGCATTAAACCCACTTTCACCTCGACGTGTCTTTTCACCCTCGCCGTACCGGCTCGGGATGCTATATGAACGCCTCGGGTAAAATGGTTCGTTTTATGCTCTTGCTGCAATCCAATTCGCAAAATTCAGGATTTCATTTCAACTGTCAGATCTATCGGTCCATACGAGCAAGGTCGCGGTTAAGAGCTAGCTTGAACTATATTAACTGTTTACATTCAACTTTTTCCCACACTAAATTTGCGACCAACCAATTCCGTGCTTATTTGTAGCGTTTAGGAAGCACCCAACGGGGACGCATTAATCTTTATCTCATATAATGTCATGCTCGCGGTGGGTGGCGCCCTGCCCTGATTCAGCGTAAACCCGGCCTATTTCATCGGTTAGAATGTCATGGGGTGGAATCGCTACATAGATTTGTAAACGATATTTTTCGAATACGATTCCATTGACCTGACGTGAGGCACGCACAGGATGACGAAGCATCGGAGCTTTAACGCGGTACTTCCTCCATTTGGCAGAGATGGATTCATCATTCTTTAATTTTGATGATGGGTTTAGTGGTCAGTATAACCTAATCCATTTAGAAAAGCTGGGGGCTGTCGGTAGGCCTCCAACAAGATGGAGCGACGATCTGGTTAAGATCGCGGGATCGCGGTGGATGCAGAAAGCACAAGACCGGTCTGAGTGGAGAGCCTTGAGAGAGAGAGAGAGAGATGCACATGATGGTCATGATGAATGACATGATTTAGAAATGTATGGGAAAACCCCCCGACATTATCATTTCGAAGCTCAATGTCATAAAAACGGTTGAACCGATTTTTATCAGAAATTTCGCTCTCACATGAAAAGAATCGCATTGAAATCGGTGTATTCATTTGAGAGCTACGATACGATAGACAGACAGACGAACATTGGTGTCAAAGTAATAAAAAGGGTTATGGGTTGTGGGTTAAAACTCATGTTAGTGCAACTTTAGCTTGAAATGGACATTTAACGATACTTCCATCCCAGCCTATATACGTCCCACTGCTGGGCACAGGCCTTCTCTCAGAACAAGCTTGGGCCATAGTTCCCACGCGGGCCCAGTGCGGATTGAGAACTACGATACGATACTTAAACGATACATGTCCTTACCCAATAAGTACATTTTCTCATAAAATAGATAAACGTTGGTCACACAGCTGTTTATTATATTACGTTAATTATTGTTGTTGTTAGAATATTATTAATTACGAGTACATACATTTATACAACATAATTATATAAATGGTTGTGTAACAAACTTGTGCCACGCTCTTTCTGAAAAAGTGCACTTTTCACACGTCCATGAATTTTCATTTTTCCACTTCCCCTTTCCTTTTCATTGTTAACCTCCACCTCCGCGTCCGCCTCTGCCTCCCCTAAATCTAACTATCTTAGGAAAATAGTAACCTGAACGATTTAAGTAATCGTGTGATATCTACTTAGGGTAAAACTTTAGGTGATATCTAGATATCAACCTACATTTTTCACGGCAAGATTGTGTCACTGTTATCGGTGGTCAGAAGATGAAGTTACAGCCGTTTCCTTTTGCCCTTCTTATACCCATATATTTCCTAAATCCTATTCGAACCAATATCCATATATATATATGAGTATTATATTATAAATGCGAAAGTGTGTTTGTGTGTTTGTCCGTCTTTCACGCCGTAACGGAGCGACGGATCGACGTGATTTGGCATAGAGATAGTTTATGGGCCCGAGAGTGACATAGGCTACTTTTTATCCCGGAAAAATGAACAGTTCCCGAGGAATAGCGCGCGATAACCGAATACCACGCGGGCGGAGCCGCGGGCAAAAGCTAGTTATTTATAAATGCAAATTTGCTATGTTTTTTACGCTTGAATGCTTTACATACAACTTATCGTGATGAAATTTGGTATGGGGATAATTTGAAAAGGACACAGGGTAGTTTCAAACAAAACAATCAAGGGCTCTTTAAGGCTAGAGTGAATAGGCTGTTGAACCAATGAGATACACCTTTGGCCTCATCTGCACTTAACATCAGGTGAGATAGATGTCAATCACGGTCAGTTTAAAAAAAAGTCGCGAACAACAGATATTTCTACATAAGACGATAACTTAATCGCTTTGAGTTTATAACTACTAAATTTAATTTTACCTCTTTATCGATATTCCAAAATCTCAAAACTCTCAAAATACCTAAATTGCAGGAATACCTATTTTTTTTTCTTAAAACACCGGAACTTAATATGGCCGAATTTCAAACTTCAAAACACTTTCATAGCAAAACAACATATGCTTAAAACAACCAAATGTCAAAATACCTAAATTTGTATTACACTGAGATTGTAAATTTTTAACATAAGATGAATCTTCCTTTTTCATTGCCATTTAGGTGTTTTCGGTTTGAGTTATTTTGTCATTCGGGTCATTGTACATTTCAGTCTTTAGGTATTTAGAGAATATGACATTTTAGGTCCATCATAATGAATTTCGTTCATTTTAAGAATGAGACAGTTTGACATTTAGGTATTATGAGCCCATGGTAATTTGAAAATTAGGGGTATTGGTGAATAAGGTATTATGAGATTTAGTGGTTTTAAGCCCAAAGCACTTAATCGTGGGGAACCTGCTTTGCGAAGCGATCCAAAGGTGTCTGTAAAGTTCCCGATCCGCCCAACCTCTCTCATTTTGAAAAGAGGCTTGTGCCCAGCATAGGGACGTGTATAGGCTAAGATGGTGATGGGATAGATTGAGCACAGCTGCCCACTCTCACAAATCCCAAGGAGACGTATTTTTCGACACTCAAGAGAAGATAAGGGTCGGTCCTTTTCTAAAATCGAGGTTCGTATCGTACCATCCCTCTCATTCTAGTATTAAATAATATAAACGTCAGCGTCATAGTATAGGGCCTGATACGAAGACAAGTACTATTTCAATGTTGTTAAAACTATTTTTCACACCTCTCCTTCAGAAAAGTAACTTTTCCTCCTTGGCGAGAGGGAGCAAAGTGCAACTTTTCTGTTCAAGGCTTTTCTAGGTGTTTTATTGCAAATGCCATTTTTTGAAGTTGATAATTGTAAGGCCACGCCATTTCCTATGCCGGTTGTTTTTTATAATATTTAGAATTATTTTTTTCAAATTTCTTAATGCTCGGTGTGAAAAGTTGTATGAGCCACTCGGGAGCAAAATTATTTTCATCTTGGGCGTTAACGCTACGCTCAGGATTCTATTGTAGAATCCTTCGCTACATTCTGGATTCAATTTACACCATTTTGCTCCCTTGTGACACAAATAACTATTCTTGGGCTACGTTGAACTGATAGTTGTAGCTGGCGACGCATAAAATTCGCCGAAACGGCGGGATCGCCAGCGCGTAAGGAATGCGATAAACACTATTGCAACTGGTCCAAGTTCATTGACTAGGAGATATTAATTTTCCAAGTTTGAGGCAACTAAGAAGCTTGCCCGTTCACTGGTGACCATAGGGCTGGCTCTTTCCTCGGTCAACGTATTGGCATTGCCATACAACGAGGAAAAACAGGCAGTATGGGTGATATTTGTAAATATAGATTTTTAGGGTTGGAGTAAGTTAGTTTTAGTTATTTTTTATTTATTTCAGTTAATCTAAATATATAAAACTCAAAGGTGACTGACTGACATAGTGATCTATCAACGCACAGCCCAGACCACTGGACGGATCGGGCTGAAATTTCAAATGTAGCATTATATTGAATGTAACAGTTATATCAAATGTCGGTATATCTAACGAGCTGCACCATGGATAGAAACTAGCATACTTTGCATCGAAATATCGGGAGCTCATTAATCATCATCCCAGCCTATATACGTCCCACTGCTGGGCACAGGCCTCCTCTCAGAACAAGAGGGGCTTGGGCCGTAGTTCCCACGTGGGCCCAGTGCGGATTAGGAACTTCACACGCACCATTGAATTGCTTCGCAGGTTTGTGCAGGTTTCCTCACGATGTTTTCCTTCACCGCAAAGCTCGTGGTAAATTTCAAATGTAATTGGGTGAATATTCGAGCGTTTGTACCGCCGTCATTGTTCTCAACTCTTTTTTAATCAGATTTCATAAGTAATAGGTACAACAAACATCAACATCCGACACATATTAATGAATGTTGACACATGTTGATGTTTATTGAACCTATTTCTTAAGAAATCTGATTAAAAAAGTGTTGAGAACAATGACGGCGGTACAAACGCCCGAATATTCACCCAATTCCGCACATGAATTTCGAAAAACTCAGAGGTGCGAGCCGGGGTTTGAACCCACGACCCTCTGCTTGAGAGGCGACAGGTCAAACCACTAGGCCACCACAGCTCCTAGGTGAGGCCTAGGTATATCCCGCTATAACTATTTTTTTATAATTTGATCTCAAAGTTTGTCAATTGTAATTCTTTAATTTTTTTAAAAAAAGAAAGAAAGAAATACATTAATTCACAACACAACAATAGACAACACTACACAAGGCACAACAATACCATAGTACAGATAGGTAGCAAGATAGTACGTGTCAAATTGGCTCAGCATAATGCTTATATAAACCCATAATTATTATGAATATATTATAGTTCATATTATATTTACAACAAAGGGTTTAGATAGTGTACATTAAGTAGTTAACGAAAAGATTTGGACGCGGGTATGCTAGGTAGTTTTAATTAATGCTCAGAGCGGCCCAGAAAAGCAAATAAGCCTTCCTCGAACTAGCGGTTCAGTGGGTTATTCTAACCAGAAAATCGCGGCTTTCCTGAAAACTACAACACTAAACAATTACAAACTAAAGTTTCTGGACCGAGACACGGCAAATTGTACTTTCGACTTAGTTACACTTAAAAAGGTAAGAAATGAAGTCGTAAAGGAAGTCGCGGTTAATTGTTTATAACGATTGTGGTACACGAAGGAGCCGTGTACCACGATGTTACGATAAATACCAAGTTTCGCAATATTGTCGGATCTTATAGCAATTAGTTGATTACTCCGCGGTAAGGGTGCGGGCGCAGTGTGAGCGTGCAAAAAACCTTCAGCGCGTTAGTTGATCAAACTTTTTGTATAGTTTACAGCAAGTAGTCGCTATAAAACGCTCTCTTTCAGTTAACTTTTAGACAGTAAAAGACATCAGAAACAAGAGACAATACACTGAAAAATTTATAAGACTGACATTTTTAAATCAATCCAAACAGTGCATTAAAAATAAAAACCGAGATAACTAGATGCAGGTATGGGGTCCTACATCTGATATGATCATATGATAGTGATGATGATACACGTATACTTTATTTTTATTTTTATTCGACTGGATGGAAAACGAGCAAGTGAGTCTCCTGATGGTAAGAGATCACCACCGCCCATAAACACCTGCAACACCAGGGGTATTGCAGATACGTTGCCAACCTAGAAGCCTAAGATGGGATACCTCAAGTGCCAGTAATTTCACCGGCTCCACGCCGAAACACAAGAGTACAAGGTCCTACCACCTGCGACACCCTACCCTACCACGTACACCCTAATATATAATAATAAAAACAATAAACTAATACATAATAAAGCGAGTATACGTAATCGAATAGAGTCAGTTGCACATATTAACTGTTTCTTATAATGCTTTCCAGGACCCCAAGAGCTCAGCCTAGGTTGGGGTCCACCTGACATCTATTTTATGTATCATCATCCATCATCATCCCAGCCTATATACGTCCCACTGCAGGGCACAGGCCTCCCCTCAGAATGAGAGGGCTTGGGTCATAGTTCCCACGCGGGCCCAGTGCGGATTGGAAACTTCACTCACACCATTGAATTGCTTCGCAGGTTTGTGCAGGTTTCCTCACGATGTTTTCCTTCACCGCAAAGCTCGTGGTAAATTTCAAATGTAACTCCGCACATGAATTTCGAAAAACTCAGAGGTGCGAGCCGGGGTTTGAACCCACGACCCTCTGCTTGAGAGGCGATGGGTCAAACCACTAGGCCACCACGGCTTACATTTTATGTATACTTGTGTATTTTTATTAAGGAATTAAATTTATTATTTATTTATTTACACGAAAAAATTACTCATTAAAACATCCCGCCATCATAGGCGCCCCGCATCCCTGTATTACAAGCGGCCAGATTACCCACCAACCACCCCGCACTAAATAACAATTACTACGCCACTTTAATCACTCGCTGTTCCGCAAACAATCGCTACGAAACACACGCGACACTGATAGCGCAAACATGGCTGACCTCACGCCGGCGGTTTCACGAGGTTATTATTTAAGTCGCTCAGCGAGCTATGGAAAGGGCTATGCTCGGAGTTTCTCTAAAGGATCGAATTCGAAACGAGGAGATCCGACACAGAACTAAAGTCATCGACATAGCTCACCGGATAAGCAAACTGAAGTGGCAGTGGGCCGGCCATATCAGTCGAAGAACTGATAACCGCTGGGGCAAACGAGTTCTTGAGTGGAGACCGCGAATCGGCAAGCGTGGCGTAGGACGCCCTCAGACTAGGTGGAGCGATGATCTTCGCAGGTTAGCTGGCAAGAACTGGATGAGACTGGCCGAGGATCGTGCTCAGTGGCGTGCAACTGGAGAGGCCTATGTCCAGCAGTGGACTAAGATAGGCCGATGATGATGATGACGATTATTTAACAAACAAAAAATACGATTGACTCAAACTCAAAGAAACAGTCTTCGTTGAGAAACATTCGAGAATGGACCGGAGTCACAACTGCTGGTACTGCTACTGAGCTGTTCCACCTCGGACGGAAAAGAAGAAATATTCGGAGTTGATGGCCGACCTTCAGTAAGTAGAGAGGCACCATAACGGAGGGAGAGAGAGAGATGCCTTTGCCACCAGTGGTTGAATTGATTGCTTCAACCATGTGCGTTGCCAGTACTAATTATGGATTCGAAACGTGGTTCTTGACTATTATAGGCCTTATGAATAGGCTCACAGTCCTCAGCGAGCTATGGAGAGGGTTTACCTCGGGGTTTCTCCACGGAATTGAAAATCAGAAATGATGAAATACATAGAAGAACGAGGGTCACCGATATGACCAAGTGGAATAACTTGTTGAAGTGGCAATGCGCAGGCCGTATAGCACGAAGAATAGATGGCCGTTAAGGCCAAAAGTTCTTGAATGGAGACCACGTTTGAAAATCAACGAGATGGGCGAATGACTTGGTTAAAGCCGCAGGCCCACGGTGAATTCCGAAACGCTGGTCAATAGGGGAGGCCTGTGTCCAGTCCAAAAGTGGACGTCTAAATAAACACACAATACCAATGAACTAAAAGAATTTCCTTGCTCACCCGCGACCTTACGATAGCTAAGCTTATGCAAAATATGCGTGTTCATGCAGTTCCTCCACCTCCACACTGTAAGAACACACACAAATCACACAAACCCATCTATCAACATACATAGACATAGTCTAACAACTGGTAGCATGGTGTACGGTTGTGTCACTCTGAGGATGAGCTCTGGTTGAGTTCGAAACGCGTCAGTGTAGTGTGGTGGTGGTGATAGATGGGTTTGTGTGATTTGTGTGTGTTCTTACAGTGTGGAGGTGGAGGAACTGCATGAACACGGATATTTTGCATAAGCTTAGCTATCGTAAGGTCGCGGGTGAGCAAGGAAATTCTTTTAGTTCATTGGTATGGGCCTCCGCAAAGTAACGTCTGATTCAATAAGCACACAATACACTTAAATCAGCTCAGATTTATGTTATTAGTATGATATCTGCATCGAGAATTATCTCTAAATGAAGGGTCTACTGAAAGAACGTGTTTAGTCACCTAAGCAAGTTTTTGAGTTATAGCGGTTTGGAAGTTAGTCATCACGAACAATTACTATGGTTACCATTTACTTAAAAGTTAAAAATATATATTTTTTATTTAATTTATAATTTAATTCAATGTGGTTTGTATTTTAACTCATTTTAATTTTTAATTTAGGAGTCAATAATCCTATTTATTTTATTTTTTACTAAAACATAATATAACGTGATTATTAGGGCCTTCACTAACTCCCTTAAAGTTTGAGGTAGTATCAAAAACACACGCTGTATATCGTTTTCAGATTATTTAATTCAAATTCAAATTCAAAATAATAATTCAATGGTAAGTCATAGTACTTTGCGAGCTCTACGTTTTGAGATTAAAATCTCAATTAAAAAAAAGGTGATTAGGCATGTTCATTCCGTGGACCCTTTAAATGTAAATAACCTAACCATAAAAAAATCACTTTTAATACAAGCTTCACTTTTAGTACTTTTTGTTAACTGTACTTGCATTGTCACCCAAACTACATTTGCATACCAAATTTCAAGTCGGTGCTATTAACCGTTGAAGAGTTCCGTCCTGCGGAGACGATCCAGGATGTCACTACTAGATTATTCTATTGTCACGCGATTCACTAAATAAATAATAAATAAATAAATAAGTTCTTATTCCAAATTTCAAGTCAATCTGACAAGTTGGTCAAATTTAACTTGCAAGATTTCATTACAGACAGACAGACAACGGGACAGGTAAAACTAAATAAAAGCTTGTAATTATTTACAGTTACAGCTGTTACGTGTAGAATTAATTTAACTTATGTTTAACACGTTCCCGTGGCTCGACAGTTCGACTGCGCTTCTATTGTCTCCAGTCGACTTATTGATTGGAATTCTAAAAACAACACTTATTTTTACCCTATAAAAGTATTTTAACACAACATTTTACTGAGTAGCCGCTCAGCCCTTTGCCAGTTATGGCGCATAAATTTTTAACAACAAGTAATCACTCGATTACAGAAATGGGCTTTGTTTAAGCAATTTTGTTATATTAATTACGTGGAACCAAATTACAGTTTGTAAGTGCTTTTCGTAAACTTTGCAATTCTTGATTACGGTAGGCTATCGCAATAAAGTTATTTAGTGATCCTTAATTACTGGCTGGGTGGATTTAAGCTGTGCAATTTGTTAGCGAACCTTTGCTTAGTTTAACGTGTATACCAAGGTTACTCAAAGTGGGGTACGCGAACCCCTAGGGGTTCGCTATTCGACGGTAGGGGGTTCGCGACAAGGTTTACGTGACTCCAAAAACCACCAGGCTGCAAGACTAGCAAGATGATTAAGATTGGTTTTTGGAGTGCTTTTTTATTTTCTATTTCAACTCCAAATTTGTTACTTATTTGTTTGTTATTTGTTGTTTTTTGTTTCAGTTTGTATTTTCGTTGGCAAGATGATTCTAACCTATATTTGTTACCTTTTATTGAAATAAATAATATATATTATATTATGATGATGATTGAAATAAAAATAACCTTAGTTTCCCCAACAGTCAATTTTATTACTTTCTTTTTAGGTAGGGGTTCGCTATCGTCTAGAAACTTTAACAGGGGTACGTGGAGCCATAAGTTTGAGAAACCCTGGTGTATAAATTACATTTATGTGAGCCTTGTTTGAGGGTGAGTCAGACTTGATTGGTTGCTAAGCACTGTCTTTAGGAGCCTTACTATGGAGATCAGTCGACGAGTTTGTAGAGGTCGATATGGAACTTTGTAGTTATCTTTAATAACCCGGGAAGCTTAAAAATATTGATTACCTATCTATTTAACGTTTAAATTCGGGTCATTATGAATAATAATTATTATGATCGTATAACAGATTTGACATAACATAATCGTGCATAACATTGAACTGACATAATAATAAAAAGGATTTATTTAATTGGTATAATAATGAATATGTATAATTGAAATATGCTTAACATTATTAACTACAACTTTAGTGTCATAAAACGAATTCGCATAACATAATTTAACTACTTATACTTATTTTTGTTTGATTAAATTAAATTGTATCTAGTACGAGTATGTAACTATAATGTCTAATACATTTAAACGAGCAATTTTTCTATTTATCTATACTTAATATTATAAATGCGAAAGTGTGTGTGTTTGTATGTTTGTCCGTCTTTCACGTCGAAACGGAGCGACGGATCGACGTGATTTTTGGCATAGAGATAGTTTATGGGCCAGAGAGTGACATAGGCTACTTTTTATCCCAGAAAAATGCACAGTGCGCGATAACCGAATTCCCCGCGGGCGAAGCCGCGAGCAAAAGCTAGTACATAATATATTTCGGGGATCTCGGAAACGGCTCCAACAATTTCGATGAAACAAACATGACAAATCAATCTAGCTTGGTCTTATCTCTGGGAAAATGCTTGTTAACGAGCTTTAGCCCGAGCAAAGCTCAGTCGCCCAGGTACTTATATTACTAAGTAACAATTATGGATATAGTCTGAAAAATATTTGTTTTTTCTTTCTATTTGAA
This sequence comes from Choristoneura fumiferana, assembly GCF_025370935.1. Lineage (NCBI taxonomy): Eukaryota > Metazoa > Arthropoda > Insecta > Lepidoptera > Tortricidae > Choristoneura > Choristoneura fumiferana. The sequence goes on along the minus strand of NC_133474.1, from coordinate 23,339,802 downwards.
CAGGACACGTATTTCGAGTGAATATTATTAAGGTTACAATAAAAAGCTAATTTAACGTCAACGTATTCATGTCATGCAAATGGTAAGCCTCTTAGGCACTTGTCTCACCGCCAGCGAGGAAACGATTGGCTATAGACTATTTTCTCGCTCAAGAAAAAAACAAAAGATATAAGATCGTGTGTGAGTAAAAGAGACATATATTAATAGTTGATCGCTGGCTGTTCACACTGTCGGCGAGAACTCGCTCTTAAATCTTTTGTCGCAGCGACAAGAGCTATAAAACTCGCTGAGCTATAGATACTCGCTCAGCGATGTCAGCTTGGCGGCCGCCCCGCACGAGCGAGTCGAGTGGAGCGAGTAATCGCCCGTCGCACGCGAACACTCGCTTACAGCCGAGCGACAAAACTACACTCGCTTCTCGCTGCTCGCCCACTCGTTTCTAGTTACTCGCTCTACTCGCTTCTCGCTCATCGTCGGCGGTGGGACAAGTGCCTTATAAAGGTATCCATCAATATTGTTGTATGCGTACCAATTCATGGCCTATATTGTTTTACCAGACAACAGGCGTCCATCGAATGATTTTAAATGGCATTGTCTAAAGTTAGAGTGTCTTTCACATTGTTTGTGTTGAATATTTGATTGGTTCAATAATGAATGCTGTGACAATATTGTAAGTTTTATGGGATGCTCTTTTAAAAACAATGGTTTCATTGTTTTCAACAAACATGCATTGTTTAGTGTAGTTTTTGTTTAAAGAGAAAAAAAGCAGTTGACATGCCTAAATTAATTAAGGATGAAAGAGCATATTTTCAAGATAAACTAGACTAATTAAGATTGCAACTAAGCAATCAATATGATTGGTTTTTTGGAGTATTTTTGTATTTTTTATTTGAACTCTAAATTTGTTTTTTTTACGGGTATGCCGTGAAAGTAACAAATTTGGAGTTGAAATAAAAAATACAAAAAGACTCCAAAAAACCAATCATAATTTGATTGCTTATTAGCGACATCTCTTGTCTGGGTGAGCGGTTAGTTCCGAAAGAATGTGACGTCTCTCGATGAGAGCGGAACATAGATAGCGCTAGTGCTGCTGCATAAGTAGCGTAGTAGAAATAAGCAACCTGAGATATGCATAGGAAAAATTCGTGTCTAGATTCCTGTCCAGCGGTGGTGTACGGGTTATAGTACGCAGCACTGAATGCTGAGGACCTGGGTTCGATTCCCAGCGCTGGTCTCTTTTTCTGGTTTTTCTGTGCATCCATGTCTCAGTTTGTATTTTCGATAGACAAATTAAAATGTCATTTTTGTACATTAGCACTTGATCAACGATGCAACCTATGCTAAGAATTTTAAATACAATAAATACTCATACGTTAGCAAGCCTTCTTATTATTTTACTAGCGAATATTAGAAATACTTGGAGTGCGAATAGCAAGTATTTTTCCCCTGAAGTATTTTTAATAACGTTTTGAAAGCCCATCGCAGTTTGGCGGAGCGTAGGTGTTTTTTAATTAAGGTGATGTCAAGCAATGTTTAATAGAATAAATGTGAAAGTTTGTGAAGATGTTTGGATGTTTGTTACTCAATCACGTCTAAACCACTAAACCGATTTAGATGGAACTCGGTATTTATTTATTTTTTTATACGACTGGATGGCAAACGAGCAAGTGGGTCTCCTGATGGTAGGAGATCACCACCGCCCATAAACATTTTGCAACACCAGAAGTATTGCAGACGCGTTGCCAACCTAGAGGCCTAAAATGGGATACCTCACGTGCCAGTAATTTCACCGGCTGTCTTACTCTCCACGCCGAAACACAACAATGCAAGCACTGCTGCTTCACGGCAGGATTAGCAAGCAAGATGGTGGTAGCAATCCGGGCGGACCTTGCACAAGGTCCTACCACCTGCAACCACACCACCACCTGGTATACACATAGTTTGAGTCCCGGAGAAGGACATAGGATAGTTTTTACGCCAGAAAATGGCACAGTTCCCGCGGGATAGCGATAAACGGACTCTACGCGGACGTAGTCGCGGGTAACGGCTAATTACTTCATAATTTTATAATTGATAAACACATGGGTTTACTGGCGAAGTTTTAACATCCACAAATAAATAATTGATGGATAGACACTGCCTCTGGCCATGGGGCTTAAATGCAAGGTTCGATTCAACTCGCATAACACTATTTTTGTTGTGAGACTTTTTGAAAAAATGTCCAGAGTTAATTTCATTTTTATCATACAAAACGTTAAAAAAACTTTAATCTCACTATATTGATACTATATAACTTAATCCGGTAGGGTACTCGTATATGCCGCTCACGTCTCTTGAAGCAACTTGTATGTGTGTGTGATCTTTCTAATTATTTTTACAATGTACTGAGCCGCAAATTTACTACAATTATTACAACTGCAATACCCCTGGTGTTGCAGATGTTTATGGGCGGTGGTGATCTCTTACCATCAGGAGACCCACTTGCTCGTTTGCCACCCAGTCGAAATTTGACATCACATTAAAAACAATTGACGATCTTAATGAAAAACACGGAATCGCAATGGTTTTGAACTGTCATAAGGAAATGGAAGTAACAGTAAGAAAGAAACAATGTTAGTACAACCAATCTGACAGAGCAAATGATTTTGATGAGCTCTGTTAGACGGATTGCACCGGATTTAAATACAGAATTAACGTGCATAAGATGTACCAAGGACGTACTTACCAAGGAGGCTTTGTCCCAATCAGTCGCCAACCGATGACAGTTAATTGGTGTCAAGTATCCCATTAAACTTTGAAGTATTACTGTAGGCCTATTATTGTTTAGTTTTGCTAAAAACACAGTTTGTAAAGCAGACAAAGCGACGGTACCGGATAAATCATTTGTCCCGGAGAACGGCCGGCTGGCCGGAAGGGAAACAAAGACGAACTGTTTAAGAACAACATTGTGAGGAAAGATGAGTAAACTCAAAACTGTTCAATTCAGGAAAACTTTGAAGGTTAACGATATTCATACATTTAATAAGTAATTGTTACGAAATTCATTTTGTTTTTTCGCTTAAAAGATTAGACATAAATTATACAACAATGAAATATCTGGCGGTCCTCAAACTAAGCTGAGCCTGTATTTTGAGAACCTGGAGTGCAATTTAGAGACATAACTGGGAATATAAGAACTTAGCCATATTTTTTTGTCATTATAAAACAAAGATATTAACAGGTATACAAATATAAATAAAAAAATAAATAAATCAAAACATAAGAAACTGCCAACAATCACCAGCGCATGTGTGTGTGTGTTTTATGACTGTACTTGTAATTCAACTTACATAATGCATGCATTCCGACTTCTCATCATTCCACTGTTGGAAATTGGTAGGCCTCCCTCTTAGACCTTAAGTGGCTTCGGTTGGAAGCGACCTGCCATCGGGAACCCTTTCGATCCCGTAGAGAAACCCCGACTTCTTTGTTTCTTATTACACACAAAAACTCACAGAACACAAACTACAAGCGAGCTTCTGCCGCGCTTGCTTAAATCGTGCCTAACGAAATTGCATTTAGATTGTGCTCACTTCACTCTCCCGGCTGGTCGCGATCATATTATTGCGTTTTATTACAGAGGCATATTAAAATCTCGTTTCCACGAAAATGTCATCTCCAATTTCAGCCAAAGAAGCCAGATTTTATTGTTACAGGTTTTATAAATCCTGTAGTGCTTGGAGGTTTTTAATTTTAGACGTTTTAACTTTTGTAAAACTTGATCGCAGCTGTTACGATTGCTTGAAGTATTTAAGTGATCCTACTAAAACTAATAAAGTGTCGAGTCGTATCACGAAGTCAAACAGTTGGCCGAAAATCGTGCGAAGTAGCTGTTAGTCCACAGGCAAGAGCATAGCTCTTAAGTTTAGGAAGAAAACTAATAAAACCACTCAACGCACTGAGATCGCGTAGAATCTGCGACTCAAGCTCTCTCATTCTTAGAGGCAGGTGCCCAGCAAAATTGGATAGGTTTAAGTCCAACAGTGGACGTTCTACGGCTGATATGTTGATGATATTGTACCCGGATTTTTTTATAATAAAAGAGGAAAACGAGCAAGTGGCTCACCTGATGGAAAATAATCACCATCGCTCATAAATACCAAGAACTCAATATTTGACTGCAATTTAATGTAGTCCATTTAGTTGGACGTATAAAGGCTGATGGCCATGATGATTACTTTGTGAAGATGTTTGTTACTTAATCGTAATTGAAATTAAATTTGGCATCTACATCATCATCATCATCGGCCTATCTTAGTCCATTACTGGACGTAGCATCTCCAATTGCACGCCACTGAGCACGATCCTCGGCCACTCTCATCCAGTTACTGCCCGCTACCTTGAGAAGATCATCGCTCCACCTAGTCTGAGGGCGTCCCACGCCAACATATCTACGACATCTACATTATAATAGTTTCAATCCTGGAGAAGAACTTAGAATCTTTACCGTCGAAAACTTCATTGTTTCGGCGGGACAGTCATATCATAACGAATTCTTCTCAGACTAATAATTATCATAGGACAATTTATCACAGGAAAGGCATCTTGAAAATCCTGGAGGCCTGCGATGCAATTCCCAATTCACAAAGGTATTTAGTTCAATGAACCTAACAAATTGACTAAAACATTCCAGCTTAATTTTGCAAGCCTGCACAATACGCTAATGGCTAAGTACAAAAGCTAAAGGACTTAAAAGTAGGAAAATTCCACTGGTTTCCCACACATTTAAAAAAGGAAAAAGTTGAACGTTCGGGTGAACTATTCGTTCCCGGGCATCCCACGCTGGGTGACATTGATTTTCAATCCTCTAAAACATTTGCCGTCCACTTACAGGCTCAAGATAAACGAGCTCAGAAAAGCTAGCCATTTCCTATTCAAGAACTCTCTTGGAGTTCGGCGCGTGAGTAAAGAAACGGAACAGAGATTTAGATTCATAGAGCAACTGTGTGTAGTTAGTTAACTATTATTATATTATTAGCGCGGTAAGTCCCGGTTGTTATAATAGTTATGAAGATTTATAGATATAAATTATCGACAATAAACAGTAAGCAATCGATATTATTTTAAAATAAAAACTGATCAATTTATTTTATTTCTGTGTATCACGGGCTATACACGATCCACTACAAGACAAAGATCTCATCTCGGAATGAGAGAGCTTGACCTGTAGATCCAACGCGGGCCCACTGCAGATTAAGAACTTCACCCATCCTATTATCTTCACAAGAGATCTGCACGTTTTTTCACAATATTTTACTAAGTAAGACAGCCGGTGAAATTACTGGCACTTGAGGTATCTCACCTTAGGCCTCTAGGTTGGCAACGCAACTGCAATACCCCTGGTGTTGCAGATGTTTATGGGCGGTGGTGATCTCTTACCATCAGGAGACCCACTTGCTCGTTTGCCATCCAGTCGAATAAATGGTAAATTTAGAAATAGGTACATATAAGTAATGAATAATTTCGGCACATTAATTTTGGCTCTACATGGGAGGCTAAGTTCAAACCACTAGACTTTTTTAATAGTTTCGATATTTTATACTTTTATTATATTTTATGAAATAGCGCCCCTGGTTTTTTTATAAATTAATATAAGATAATTTTTTCGTAATTTCATGTACCTTACTGAAATAGATACCTATTATCATGTTCTTCAGAACCTTGTGTCTGTTCGGTTTCTTTACCCATGAGACTCAGGTTTCTCAAAATAGCAATAAGAGAGGCGCAGCACGTGTTCCCGCCACGAGGCATATCCTCCGAGATGCATTTGGATTTTGGAATGCGCTCGCGTCCGTCAACGGGCTTGTCTTGCACATTTCTCTACAATATTTACAAGCACTTATAACTGGAGGTGGTGTGAACACCGCTAGAAATATGTCAGGGAATAAAAGTTTTATAATGATTAAATCTTGATTATGTTTCGGCGCCTGTGTCACCAATCTCTGATATTTTATATGACAGCTGTCTATTTGTTTAATGCACGTTGATCGTCTCTATTAAGAGTCCTGCCATTGCTTTAAATTGACACAAGGCTAAGACTCGTTAAAGTACTTTAACTTACTACATTCAACATCATCAGCCCAGCCTGTATACGTCCTACTGCTGGACACAGAGGGCCTACTCCAAAATTTAAAAAATCGAAGTTCGTATAGTACCGTCCCTCTCACAGTCGTGTTAAATAGTATAAGTGTCAGAGGGACGGAAAGACACGAACCCCGCAGGCCTCTCAAAGTCGTGCAAATGCTCTGCAAATGGCGAGGCTCCTGCCTCCTGCAGATCTCGAGCTTTAATAATGCAATGAGTTACAAGCACTTAAGAATAAACAAAACAGAAATTCTGTCTACATTCTCACCCAAAATCCCCGGAGTGACAAGGTGGTAATAATCATAAAAAGAACTCATAACCTTCTGTTAAAATAGCCTATGTCAAATCGGTTGACTAAATGCGTGAATGATACGGTTCCTGGTTGAACGACAATTTATTCCAAGCTTTGAGATTCTTATACAGAGCAAGAAAAATCTTGCCAGCGCAATTCAAACCAAACCAACAATGCGAAGTGTACACATAACAAGCAAGACGACTTTATTTCTTAACTTCAAGGAAATTGTATTTATACATAAACATGAAAGTACCTAATCAGCGACTAGTGACTTAATAATGAACAAGCTAAAGCGATCTTCTGTCAGTGCTTTCTGAGTGCACATATGTGACACAAGAATAAGTTGTGTGCCGTAAATCGTTTCGCAATTTATTCGGGAGCAATCGCTTTCAACGGGACCCTAAAAAGCCTGCTCGATCCCGCTGTAATTTTGTAGAAAGCTGGGAGTTTATGAGTTCGATCTTAATATGATCGCACGAGGGGGTTGGGGACGACTCGCAATCTATCAGTGTTTGGGGCTTATTAGGATCGCGGCATAGAAAAATCAAGCTAAAACATATAAAATAACATATCAGGTATATGTTTTTTGATGCTCACAAGAAGCCCTTTCATGTCACACTCACACTGTATTCGTTTTTATATTTTTTGAGAATTTTTAGCCGTTTTAATGCTCAGGCTAACAATCGCGTCTGTCTCTGCCAGGTGATCCGTTAGCAGACTCATTAGCTGCCCGGGTTTGTTCTTTATAGCAATTAAAGCAATGCGTAATACCAAGTATTAAGCCGAGTTTAGACTTGCAAGAAAAATCGTGCAAGTAGCACTACACTGTGGCGCTCGATTGACCACTACTAACTCGTTGGCTTTACGGCCTCGCAATGTAATGCAATTTGCACGATGTTTCTTGCAAGTCTAAACTCGGCTTTATAAGCATAATAGCAACCAAGAAAAGCAGGTTGAAACTGGCATTAATTTGTTTCTTGTTGTACTTTAAACTGATTTCTATTATATGCCATCCGCAGATGCCTGTGCATCCATCGTTTGAATCTGGTTTGTCTTTCCCCTTTGATCCTGGCTTACTCATATCTTGTCCTAGACTTTAGTCCAGCGTGTAGATTTCGTCACTTATCCTGTATCGTATCCTGGTTTTGTTGGCTGTCTGTCTGCCAATCTGTCAGAATCATTTTTCTCCCGAATGCATGGAAGTACATATTTATTAGCTGGAATTAATATTAAAAACTCAAGTCTACTACTACTTGAAGCAGTAAAAAAACAAGCATCTAAGACAACGTAATCGAAAGATACAGTCATTTAAAAAGGTGTTTTCAAAGAAATTACTGTAACCGAAAAATCAACGTTCAGGTTGTCCTAAGAACTTAAAATTTGATATGAAGCTGAAAGAAAGAATAAGTAAATTCTGAAAATCTTAATTTTTCATGTCTGTCTATAAAGACATGTTAGCAATCTAAAATCACCCCACACGGCGTACATTTTGCTCAGGAGAAGGAGGATTTTACCTACAAATTGGTTCAAAAACTTCAGTGCGCGAGTGACTATTTACCACGAACCGGAAGACATATAAGCTAAAGAAAGAATAAGTAAATTCTGAAAACCTTAATTTTTTCACATCTGTCTATAAAGACATGTTAGCAATCTAAAATCACCCCACACGGCGTACATTTTGCTCAGGAGAAGGAGGATTTTACCTACAAATTGGTTCAAAAACTTCAGTGCGCGAGTGACTATTTACCACGAACCGGAAGACGAAGCGTTGACTTTCCTTCGGCTAGGTCAGTGGTTTATAACCTTTTATATATATAGGTACCCATATGACCCCCCTTAAAATTTAATAAATAGATACAACGCAAGCAAATAAAAATATCTTTTTTTATCACAAAAATACTTTGAACTTTTAAAACCAGTCTTACAATGTTTAATTTTTTTTAACAATGGGTTAAGTACAAATAACAGCAAGAAAGAACCACCTGCGTTAGGTACTTACTGAGCGATCTATCATTTTTAATTTTTACTATTTAGCTAGGTATTTAATTACTCGTAGATTAGGTCTTAATTATTAGGTTCTTTAATACCCCCAGAGAATAGTTGATTTACCCCGCGGGGGTAATTACCCCGGAACCACTGCACTAGGTAGACTGACGACATCGCGAGAGTTGCAGTCAACTGGTGGATACAATTGACGAGTTGTTCATTATGGCGTTCTAAAAGAGGTATTTGTTTGGTCGTGGACGTCTTCCAGATAATGATGATCACACAAATGGCACTGGTAATTTGAAAACAATGCACAAAACCATGAATAAGAATAAACAGGCGGTAACAATATTGTCGTGTCGTTTATGTGGCTGGGAGGGCAGTAAGGGTGGGTGGGGGGATGGTCTTCCGCTCTGTTGCAGTCATCGGCCGCCGCTACAGCATTCTGAATATTCTAGTACGCTTTTATTGTTGCGGTACTTGCGGTTCAGAAGGTTTTCGTCGGGTTCACATATTTTGTAGGTATGCGAGTTTTAATGGATAAAGAGTTTCGAGAGTTGGACTTGTGGATACTAAACAGTTGAAAGTCATTCGGCGATTTTACACATTTCATTTCTTTTATCCCTTTTCCGTACCACCAGAACTTCACTAATATACTGTTGTACTGTCTCCGGATTGACATAAATATTTTTCTTTATTCGACTGGATGGAAAACGAGCAAGTGGGTCTCCTGATGGTAAGAGATCACCACCGCCCATAATCATCTGTGAAACCAGGGATATTGCAGATGCGTTGCCAACCTAGAGGCTTAAGATGGAATACCTCAAGTGCCAGTAATTTCACCGGCTGTCTTACTCTCCACGCCGAAACACAACAGTGCAAGCACTGCTGCTTCACAGCAGGATTAGCGAGCAAGATGGTGGTAGCAATCCGGGTGGACCTTGCACAACCATGCATGTCAGATTTTAGCTCAATTGGATACAAGAAGTGCTTTTTATTATGGTTAGCAAATTTTGAAAGCACGACGTACAAAGTTACAAACACACGAACGTTGCAATTTACATAAAAACTTGTAAAAAATATTTGCATGTTAGACTAAGAGTGAGATGTTCCACAAGATATCCCTTACGTATAAAAAAATAACCAAACACACCGATGCATCGGTTTGGTTATTGGTTACTCTGCAGAGTTAATCATACTGTAAGATTCTTATAACACTTATACAAAGTTAGTATGTATAAGTACTTATATATTTCACTTAATAAATACTCCAGTCAGTAACAACCAAACTTTCATAATTACGACACTAGTGAAAAATTCATACATTTCATCAGCCAGCACGAGTTATAAATTAGTAGCAAACGTGTAACATTTTGCGAACAAATTAGCTACAGCACAGTGCACACTATAACCAAATTAATTCGAGCAAATTTCACAAGCGAGTAAATAGCAGAGTTAGCGGAATCCAGACCACATTATTACCGCACAAAGGAGGCTTGCGCATTGAAATAGGCGTAGAAAACAATAGTACAACAATAGTGGAACAATAGTCTGGCCGGAGGTGAAGCTAGGCGCCGGACGCACAAAGGGTATTCGGGTATAGCCTCACTTAAGATTACCTACGTCGAGACGTGTGAGCAGGGCTGGAGAAAATCTTTGATTGGTTACCAGACCACTTTTTCTTTTCCACTGTTCCAGCAGCATATTTAAAGAAACACCATGTCAGACCAGCAGTCGACTGTAGGTATCATTGTTATTGGATAAGAGCCTGATGCGAATGCTGCTGATATCTGGGTCGAATAATCACCTGCCCAAGCAGGGTCTCCGTTGGCAATCTTGGAAGACGGTCAGGACTTCCTCGGACCACGTGGAGGCGATCAGTTGAGAAGGAGGCTGGCTCAATTGGTCTCGGCTGGGAAGAGCTGGAAGAAGCCGCGCAAGATCGAGCCAAATGGAAAACTCTTCTACGAGCCCTATGTCCCTAGTGAGGGATAACAGGATCACATCATCATCATCATTATCATGAATTATCATAAGCCTCATGAGCCTGAGAAAAATCGGTTATGCGTAAGATACTCCAGCCATTAGTTTTTGGTGAAATAATTCTTCATAATTTACGAAAAAACCTGAAAAAAGGCAATATTGATAACAGCGCCATCTAACGGTCACAACGGTTGGTCATGAGCTAACCAGGAGCATTTATCGACAAGACAACTTGGCTGACCATCCGCGCCGCGTCCCTAGTCCGGTCCGCTCACGACACGAGTGCGTCATCGCGCAGTGTCGCATCACAACGCCATTAGCCTTTACGACCACCCTTTATACCCCCTTTCGGAGAAAGCAGAATTGATAATTTTAGCATAATTTGCCACCTGTCTGCCCTTTTTAGGGTTCCGTAGCCAAAATGGCAAAAACGGAACCCTTATAGTTTCGCCATGTCTGTCGGTCGTCTGTCTGTCTGTCTGTCTGTCCGTCCGTCCGCGGCATTGCTCAGGGACTATCAAAGCTGTAATGCAAGAATATGTATGTAAATTATGCCGACAAAATGGTACAATAAAAATTACAAAAAAAAATGTTGTACCTCCCATAAGACGTCAAGTGGGGGTGTTTTTTTTTTTTCTTATCCAACCTTGTAGTGTGGGTTATTGTTGAATTGGTCTTTTAAAGCGATTAGGGGTTTGCAAAGACGATTTTTCGATTCAGTGATTTGTTTGCGAAATATTCAACTTGAAAGTGCAAATTTTCATTAAAATCGAGCCTCCCCCCCCCCTCTAAAATCTAAACCGGTGGGTGAAAAAATTTGAAAAAAATCAGGATGGTAGAAAGTATATCAATTTTTCAAGGAAAATTATAACGGCTAAGTTTACTTCAGAATTATTAGTAGTTTAAGAGTAAATAGCAGCAGGTATAAAATATACCTAAACTTGGAAGATACCGTATAAAATACGAAATCTTTAGAAAATTATTACTTAATTTTTTCGTAATGGCTACGGAATCTTATTTTGGGCGTGTCCGACACGCTCTTGGCCGGTTTTTTGGGGATATAAATATTAACGGGACCAAAACAATTTTGGTCTCAGATTTGGCTTTGGACTAATGATCATTTTGAAATGGTATTCTTTTCTTGCAGCAAGAACATGTTATTATCAAAAGCGCGTTAACGGCGCCATAGAGCTACTACAAACATACTGAATCTAATTTAATTCTCGTCATCCTGAATTTTTGAAAATATGCCATGTGCATTAGATTATAAATGTGATAGAATTTATTTTTATAATAAGAAAGAAAGCTACTCAAACTTTCGTTATTTTTACAACCTTGGAGACATGAACATGATTGACTCCGCATAGTCACAAAACAAACGAAATATCAAATGAACCACAAATGTTCTATCCTACTCCGCCGCTGCCACACGTGTGTCACAGCTACTATTACATCATCATCATCATCATCACCAGGCCTACGCGTCTGTTCCAGACGAATTTTGGCGTGGCGGTTCTGCACCAACATCCGCAGATTTCTCTTGTCTGGCCTGTGGGCGAACATGTCGCTCTCGCATCGGTCTGGTCAGTCACCAAAGACGTTGTACTACATATTACAAACACAACATAAAATACCTAATTACTCGTTTCAAACACTTTGCAGCGAAAAGTTTCAGTTTCAAAGCATGCACACAACTGTACACAAATGGCGCATGTCCCTCTCAAATCTTATAGGCATAGGGAATTTGGTAGACAATGGAAGCACGGAGAGCAAAAAACTTATTCGTACCTAACATGAACACTGAACAGTAGAGCTCTGGATGTAATAATTTAAGTACCGTCAAAAAAATCTTGTCTTAAAAACGAAATTTTACTGCGACAAGCGATAAGATTTATAACTAAGCGTCTCTGATCAGTTGAAAATAAAAAAGGCTCAAACAAGTCGGATTTAGGATCAGGATCCTAAAAAAGCTAACAAATTACGTTTTATCTCATGAAAAATAAAAGTTCCGACGGGTAAAACCGATCACGGCGGACAAAGCCATAAGGCAAAGCACTACAACTACATAAATCTTAGTACAAATTCTTACCAGCCACAAAGGCCTCAAAGGATCCGAGATAAAATAACTAGTTCGGGATCCCGTGCCCACGACCGTACCTGATCCCCGGTCGATACTCGTCTTGACTTGCGACGTAGTGACTGACTGAATTCTCGGCCTCTGCTTTCGATTCGGCGAGCACTTTCTTCTAATCTCGGCACGGTGTATATTCAGGTGTTACTTTGCCGAGGTCCGTGTTTGAAATAAAATGGAAAACTTGATTTGCTTCTTCACGGATTTATAGCAGCATAATTATCAAATATTTAACGCCATCGCAGCTATTTGGCATGACTTATCCGCAATACTCAGGGATATCTTGGGTTCAAGGCAGGGTTCACACCTATGATTTTTTCGGAATTTAGGCTGCAGCTCCACTGAGGCAAAGATGAGCGGAGCGGAGAGGAGACGTGTAGGCATCGATCAATCACATCTCATGATAATGAGGCTGATACGAGATGTGGATTCAACTATATGATTGGTCGATCCTTACACGTCTCTTCTCCGCTCCGCTCGTCTCCGCTGATGAAGATGGTCTGTTTATGTAAATTCAGCGTAACATACCTAATATAAACAGACCATCTTCATTGCGGCCTATATGTATACATATATATCTCACTGTCACTGAAGGTCTCCTCTAAAAATGAGAGAATTAAGAAACATATCTAAAAACATTTGCCAGAAAACCTTCTTTCAAATAAAAAAGCTTTAAGAGCTACGGTGCCTCAGACAGACAACAGACACACATAGCGGTCAAACTTATAACACCCCTCTTTTTGCATCGGGGGTTAATAAAGCCACAAGCCGAGCTATGTCGAGCTAAACTCGTTTTAAGATATGAGTTATCCGGATTTATTTCATTACATAAAGTTAGTCAACAAAATTTTCCCACACATTTCACGTACCTAGCTAGGTGCGTCAGGCCGAAAGTGATAAAAAGTCGTCCTCGGCTAAATCACCTTTGGGTCTGGCGTGGTTTATCCGCAGGTCGCTCCCTCCAGAATTATTTGCATGCGGAAAACATCGGCCGCAGCTTATTGATGTCTGAGTTTTGATAAACAATCACGCACTGAGCCGGGCTTGCCATATTTGCCTGTTTACAGAATGTGTCCTATCTATCGGTACTGGCTTCATTTGTTTTTATTGGAATGAAGGATGCTTGGAGCTCTCTTGGCATGAACGAAGTTTGTTTAAATGACGTCATAAATGTTTGTCGGTTGGCGTCTTCAGGTTGATACTCTAGAATTCGAGGCAGTTTAATCCCGAGAGAGAGAGAGAGAGAGAGAGAGAGAGAGAGAGAGAGAGAGAGAGAGAGAGAGAGAGAGAGAGAGAGAGAGAGAGAGAGAGAAAGCAACATTTATTCACACATTTTCGATACACATAAAAAATACATTAGATGGAATGAATAAGGCAAGCCACAACGCTGTTTTTCAGTGGGACCCATTTAAAAACTAAAACATATAAAAACATAAAACACACTATGGCGACACGAACGCCAGAGAAAAGAAGTTCGCAAAGAAACTTTCAATCCGGTAGCATATATGGCCACACTCGATCAGTTTAACCATTTTCGAAATAGTTAAACCTCAACAAGTCAGACCAGGATTGTAGTGTAATATTTACAATAGTTTCAATAATAATGATATTGTGATGCATTACAATAACTCTCGATAAACTATAAAAACAGTGCAATAATAAAATAAACATTCCTGTTTAAAGACTGGGTGGGAACACAGCCCGGCCCAATGCAAACCCGATCACGATAAGTGAAGGTACCGTCATTCTTTGCAAAAACAATTAAAAAAAAAACATTAATGAACATTTATTCTCAAATGCGCGGAAAGGAGCGTGTCAGAGATAGTCGTAGCAAGAGATGTGTGTGTGTATGAGTGTGAAGGAGTATACCTACACACAAATTATAAATAAAAATAAATAAATAAATATCATGGGACACTTGACACCAATTGACCTAGTCCCAAACTAAGCAAAGCTTGTACTATGGATACTAGGCAACGGATAAACATACTTATATAGATAAATACATACTTAAATACATATTAAACACCCAAGACCCGAGAACAAACATTCGAATTATTCATACAAATATCTGCCCCGGCCGGGAATCGAACCCGGGACCTCGAGCTTCGTAGTCAGGTTCTCTAACCACTTCGATAAAAGTTCGGTTTTTAAAAATACTAGGATGATCGGATACTCGTAGACGTAAGACAAAAGACGTGTAATGTTTCAAGTTGTTTTTTTGTTGTTTTTAAAGATCCTAAGGTACGGCTTCAGGAATGCTATTCCAGGAAACTGGTTGCATATTTTCCATGTAAAAGTTCCGCTTAAAGTTAATTAAAACATTCGCTTTGCAAGTTACTATTCTTCAATATGCGATCCGGGTGTGGCCTGTAATACGAGCAAAAAATTAAAACAGATCGTATGTATGAATGTATGTATGTAAACTCTTTCTTAAAAGAAACAAAACACAATTGACAAACTTTGAGATACTTGTACAAAGATCGATCGAGATGTTGATCGTCCTCGTCAATCTGAACAACATTAGTTCAGCGACTTTTAAAAATAATGCCCAGTGCGCGTGTTGTAGCAGCCGCTGAGTCGCGTTGCTCCGAAGACGAAGGGCTACGGATTAGCCCGAAACATGTCGAGCTAAACTCGATTTAAGACGTGAGTTATCCGGGTCATTATAATTAATATAAACTTAAAAATGTTATAAATTTTTTAAAACTAATTATTTTAAAAAGTTTCTATACTAATGTTGTTCAGTTTGATGAGTACTATACATGATTTAATTATTTGCTCATATTACAGGCCACACCCGGTATACTGCGAGTCAACTTGGGTATCTTATTTTGCGCTTAGCGGTTTGCCGCGTTCCTAACTCAATATAACTTTGGTTGGATTAGAGTTGCGTCAAGGTACAAAGCGCTTAAACTGCGTGCAATACGAGTTCAAAAAGAAAAACCGCCCAAGTGCGAGTCGGGCTCGCGCACGAAGGGCTCCGTACGATTATCTATACAACATTAGACATTAGCAAAAAACGGAAAAACCATCACGTTTGTTGTATGGGAGTCCCCCTTAAATATTTATTTTATTTTAATTTAATTATTAATTTTTAAAGTGAATATACAATACAATACAAAGACTCTTTATTGCACACCAGAAATAGTAAGCGATACAGAAAACAGATATACAGATGAAAAATTACAAGGTGAGCAATAGGCAAGCTTATCGCTTATATACTTCTAAATATTCTGTGAATATTTCATGCGTCTACCTGTGCCGTTAAATAAACGGTAAAAAAATCACGTTTGCTGTATGGGAGCCCACCTTAAACATTTATTTTATTCTGTTTTTAGTATTTCTTGTTATAGCGGCCACAGTTCAAGACATAGAGCCCTGTGACAGACGGACGGACAGACAGGCAGACAGCGGAGTCTCAGTCATAGGGTTCCGTTGGCACCCTAAAAATAAACATGGATTATTTCGTGATTTTTTTCCCGTAGTATTACAAATTTACAACTCCCATCTCAGTACAAAGCATCCTGTTTGTTTAGGATGCCCAATGGAACCCTATTGCTTTGCCTCCATTTTATGGCTATCTACCTATTCGTGAATTTGTCACAGAGCAGTTTCTTTTGAACTGTGATAGGTAGAATAAGGGCTTTTGTGCACTTCAATACGGGACCGGAAAAAAACGGCCCGGAATGGGGAAAAGTGCACAAGTAGTGTGTAAATTTTATATTGGTCCGTAAAAATAGGACTCCGGACAGTAAAATACCCTGAAGTGCAGACGCGTCCTTAAGTATTATAAAGCTTAAATAATTAAGCAGTAACGTTAATTGTTGAGGGCTTCTGGCTTCATTAGCTGTTTCACTTTAACCCTACGAGCCTCGTTTGCATTGTGACGAGCCTGCACGTTAAAGTTATCGAATCTCAACCCGT
The DNA here is from genome assembly GCF_025370935.1 of Choristoneura fumiferana. Lineage (NCBI taxonomy): Eukaryota > Metazoa > Arthropoda > Insecta > Lepidoptera > Tortricidae > Choristoneura > Choristoneura fumiferana. The sequence goes on along the minus strand of NC_133474.1, from coordinate 23,323,357 downwards.
GAAATACAATTTTTGAAATCGGTTCGTAAACTCAGCTCCGAGGATTTTTGTAGTGGCTTACAAAAAAAAACAATCCAACTGATAACTTCCTCCTTTTTTGAAGTCGGTTAGAAAACTTGCATTAACAACGTCATTTTAACCCATTGCGTAAAAAGAGGGGCGTTATAAGTTTGAAGCCAATATCTCTCTCTGTCTATCAGTCTGTCTGTGGCATTGTAGCTCCCAATCGGATGGACCGATTTCTATGGTTTTTTACGTATAAGCGAGCGGTGATTCTCAGTCATGTGTCATTAAAATAGATTAAGCAATTTTTTAGATATTAAACTTCGGAATGACAATGTCGAGGAATTCAAACTTTTCTTAGTTAGTTAGGTTATAACAAAAACTTCTTCTTCTCTTTTAATTTAAGATATGGCTTTTCTGTCCTAGTTAATATTACACTTTCGCCAGTGTCATGGTAAACTCTCTTTGAGAGGGACGTTGTACGGTGATTGTAGTTTTTGCAACTTGATAGTAAAATTCCAGAAACCACGTGGAGACAACTTGCGCATTAAAAAATGCCAGACACGAGAGCAATATAGAATTTTGTGATCACTGTTCACTGTTAAGGTTAATCGCCGCATAAAACACTATCAAAATTCAACTAGCCAAAGAAACAGAAATAGCAAAATTAGATATTGTCTACATCCGCCATGTTCGAATGCTACAAATCGAATCCTAACAAAAACTTGTTTCGATACAAAGCCAGCAGGTTTAACATTGACTTTGAGCAAGCTATTGTCACCGTTCCCCTACCGTCAGCTCACACCGGTGCTTGTAATTAAACGGCCATCGACCAAATGACCTGGGTTTGGCTGCGGCTTCGATTTGCTCTTACATTACGCTATCACCACAGGTGACAATTACTTCGTTAAAGCACGCCGTAAATTGGGGGAAGGCATTATGCAAGGTGTCCTCGTGAATGGTTTAAAGTTTAATGAATACGAGTGGACGGGTTTATGCAACATAAAGGTTGCTCATTACTTTGTTTTTTTTTTTTAATAATTGACGCGCTTGTCTTCCTACATTCACTATTGCGTAACATTTTGTTTTCAACAGTTTTTCCACGAATAACAGCAAAATATATTAAACACTAGGGAAACTTTTTTGTAAAGGATAGAAACATATTTAAAAATAAAACTAAAGTACTAAGTATTCGACATCAAATGTAAATCAAATTAAAACTACTGAAAGGATTTGATATTAATTAGCAACTTTGAGGTAACTACGTATTGAAACAAAGGAAGCCATAGATAGAAACGAAACAGTTAAAATAGTCGGATTAAACAAAGCCTATATTTTTGATGAGATTAATGACAGTAAGTATACCTAGTCTGTGGTCAAGGCAAATGTAACATCTATCTATGTATATATATAAAAGAAGAAACTGACTGACTGACTGACTGACTTATAGATCAACCCACAGCCCAAACCGCTGGGCCTAGAAACTTGGAATTTGGTACAGGGGTTCTTTTTATGATGTATATGAGCACTAAGAAAGGATTTTTAGAAATTCGGGATGAAGGGGGTGAAATAGGGGGAGTGAAGCTTATATGGAATTTTCTCATTTCTGGACTTAGAAGTATGAAAATAGGTGTATAAGTTTTTGGTTACAATTAAAAACTATCCGTGTAAGTGAAATGGATAAAATTACCCCCTAAAAGGGTAAGATGGGGGAGTAAAGATTATATGGAAATTTTCTCATTTCTGGACTTAGAAGTATGAAAATAGGTAGGTATACAAGTTCTCGATAATTTGACATATTTGTTTTATTTAGTCAGGATTTATCTTTAGTTTATTAGGTAATGTGTATAATATAACATTGTAAAGTTCTCGATTAGATTTAAAAGTTATCTGTGTAGGTGATTATAACGGGGGATAAGTTCTTGAATTAAAACATATGCCCATATAACTAAAGTACACGCGGACGAAGTCGCGGGCAAAAGCTAGTGGTAAATAAACCTCCGCGGTGCGAAACTGGCCGCTTACAGAAGAACAAAATTCCAAATTCTAAATTATTGATACTCTTTTGTTTTTTCCCGTCATTGACTCTACTATTTGGCAAAGCGTAAGCCGAAATTTGATCTCTTGAATAGAAATAAAACATACTTTTACTCGATTATAGCTAAATATCACACTTAGCTACTTGTGAAATAAGGGCTGCCTCTAACGCAGGTATTGTAAATATTATTTTTAACATTTATTTATTTTATATTTTGTAAAACCTAATCCAAGTCTCGTTAGCTTTCTTTCTCTGGCCCGACGCTAAAACGACACTTGGATGGGTGCTGCAAGCAAGCAGTAAAGCTAACGTTTTTATTTACACTACCTTACAGGACCTGTGGTTTTACGCGCTAGAGGCATAGTAAAATAGAGGCGTCCTACCAACCAGACTACCGGTAAATCCACCATCCTATCCACCGATTAAATTATCGTGACTTATCGTTGAGATGATCTCTGCAACATCACGTCGAACGAATAAATCGAGGACCGGCTGTTTTTAATAAAATCGTATATATGCGTGATCACGGAATCATGCAAACGTTGTCAAACAAATTGAAGTCTTATTGTCGTAGCATACGGTTGGACGGGTGTAAATTGGTGGGTAGCTGCATTGCCGTAATGTACAGACAATGTCTTTTAATGCATTGTGCGGGTAATTACGAGCATGGCGACTCGGTGTTGCCAGTGTCATGGAACATTTTGGGGTCATTGGGGGCGAAAGTTTTTGTGGAATAGGTGGGAAATCAAAACTAGATATCTATGTAATTTAAAACCACCGACATCTACAGCTTGCCTATAAAGAGTAGACATTAAAAAGTGGCAGCACTGTAGTGTCATCCCTTTCAAACCAGGGAGCAAAAAATGGGAGGACACTACAGTGTTGCCACTTTTTAATTTCTACTCTTTATGGGCAAGCTGTATGTACCTTACGGCACTAGACTGGCTGTTTAGTCAACAAACTATAGTGAACTGTTCACAAAACCGCGCTGTGAACTAATATTGTGAACAAACTTTGTACGTTTTCAGTCGGTACACAATTTCGTATGGCTTTTCAAACATGACGTTAAAATGACAAGGTACAAAAGTGATTAATATGGTCTCGCCGGAAGACCAGCGCTGGCTCCACCAAAGGAGTCCGCATTATGCTGAGGCGGGACCATTTCGGGCGCAAATATATAAGTATATATTTTTTTCTTTTTAAATTATTTTTGTATTTTGTAATTTCATTTTATTTTATTTCACTTTATTATTATTATGTTTTTTTTCTGTATCTATTATTTATATGTGTGTGTCCCGAATAAATCTTTTCATTTTCATTTTCATTAATTATTTGTGACGTTGACTATACCTACGTAGATATCAATGTCGAAAAAGATATCGCTCTAGACGTTTGACTCTTGTTCTACTATAACACGCCACTGATATAGATAAGAGCCGTCCTGGGTGACGACTGCACGCTTAGGCTTGCAGTTAAAATGCAGTTTATCTGTTTTTGAATGATTCATATAATGCAATGGTGAAACTCAACTGCTATTCTGGAACTTAAATAATTTTCTAGCACGTTTTGATGGAGTGTATACGGAGTGGATCTCACCAGATTATTAGATGAAGTCAAACGTTTATAATAAAATGTATAAACTCATATTATTTTTTGTTTATACTCTTTATTGTACAAAAAGAAAATGCAAAAAAGGTTAAAAAACCGGCAAAGTGCGAGTCGGAGTCGCGCACCGAGTGTTCTGTATAAATATTTTTATAAAATAATATGATGTAACTAAAAGTTTATGCTTTTCGCAATTTTTCCTTTATCTGTGCTATAAGACGTTGCTTTGTAGGTACCAAATTTCAAGATTCTGACTTCACGGGAAGTACCCTGTAGGTTTTGATTCCCTTGCGAGTGTCAAAGTATCTATTGATTGCGCTGGCCTAGTAGTTTGATTTTTTCACAGCTCCAAAGAACAGTAGACCTGAGTATTTGATATGAATTTCATATTGATACCTCCACGCGTTCCTGAGAAAAGGGGTCTTGAGAGACAGACAGACGGACAACAAAGCAAAGTGATCCTATATTTTTTTCTTTTGAGGTATGGAACGACTTATTCCTGAAGGCATCTATTGGCACCCATTTAGATCACTTTTTTTGTCGTTAAAGTCAACAATCAAGGCATATATCATAATATTGAACTTGGCTCTCATTTAACATTTATGTTTTGATGGGATATAAGTTTACAACGCGACGCCACTGTGGCCTATACCTAAGTAAAATATCTCCTGCAATTGTGAAGATAATAATCCTTCGGGCTTACCAAATGATTTCGTCACATTCCATGCTTTAGTGATCTCGTAAAGGTTCCGTAATTGAAATGTCAGAGCAGTTCTGTCGATCCATATTATGTTTCAGTATGTATTGTACTCAAATCCAATCTGACAAACTATTATTTGTTTTGACATTTTCATTAGTTACGAACATTTCATAGAAAACAACAGTTCAGTTAATAGCTTATTGTTGATACCAATTATGTTCGTAATCTTCTATAATATTACGTATGTTACTAATTTTTTTCAAGTTATCAGAAATTTCATTATTTTTTTACATATTTTTAGGGTTCCGTACCTCAACAGGGAAAAACGGAACCCTTACAGGATCACTTTATTGTCCGTCCGTCCGTTGTTCTGTCAAGACCCTTAACGTCGGGAGTGAACGCGTGGAGATATCGAGTTGAAATTAAAACCAATCAAGTTTACAGCTGGAAGCTGTGAAATAATCAAATTTCTGAGTTAACTTAGTCCATTTACGCATTAGGTAGTACACCAATTTAACAATTTAACACTCACAAGGGAATCACAATTTGTAGAGTATTTTTCATTGACCTAGAACTATGAAATTCGGACTGGATATTTATAAATTTTACCTACAGATTTGTACGGAATCCTCGGTGCACGAGTCCGACACGCACTTGGCTGGTTTACATAGTAATGTTAGTTATTACCACAATCAGGCCTTACATTACATTACAAATTACAAGACATTGTTATACGCTGTCTTCTTAAAAAGTTGTACGACTTTTGTGTATAACCCAGGGGCCGCCCGTATAAAAAGAACAGGAAATACGCTATATCTTACATACAATTTACTGCCTTGTCTATTGTAATCGTAAATACATCTATTTTTTCGAGAAAATTCAATAACCCTATTTTTCTATTAGCTATATTACAGTGTGTATAACCATTGAAAGATTTATTATAATAAATTTAATAACGGAACAAACAAAATCATAAGCGTAACATCAAAGCATACACCGCATTATTGCACAAGCATGTTCCAAGATAATATTAATATCCCGGTAGTGTTTTGCTTGGTTTTTACGAGTATACGGGTAAAGCTGGTGAAACAACTGGGGTTGCAAGGTATCATACATAAAGCAGGTATGCGTATAAAACAAGGAATTTGACATGAAGAAACACGGATGTTTCTTTAATTTTCAAAACCTATATCAAACCTCAGTTTTTATCAGCTTTTATCTGTGTACGGGTCAAATCTTGCAACCGAATTTTGACCCACTTTCAGTGGTCAGATTGGCTTAACATTTGTCATACGTTATGATAAGTCAGTTGACAATTAATGTGATAGTGAAATTTTGTTGGTCCGGCCAGGATCGTCTCCGCAGGATGGAACTCTTCAACAGTAGCATCGACTTGAAATTTGTTATGTAGTTTGGATGACAATGCAAGGACAGTCAACAAAATGTAGCAAAGCTTATTAAAAATATGTTTTTAGCAAAAACTTATTTCTATAAAAAAAATCTATCATTTCCTCTTTTAATGAACAAACCTAAACAATAAACAGTAACAATAAAGCGTTACCTGAAGTAAGCATCCCTGGCCTAATGCAGCAGGCACGGCTTTTTGCCGACCTTTAGTAACCGCGGCAATTTGCGAAACGGTTACGGTTACTGCAAGCTCTTTGGTCACTCTACTTAGCTTTGCCATCTTGACCAGCCTTTGTTGTTAAATATTTAAACTCACTCACGGTAAACCAATTGTGTGCCAACATTATTACAACCAAGTTGTGTTGTAATAATGTTGGCATGTTGCCACAAATAAAAAAAACTTTCTTTTCTTTTATTTATTTCTTTCTTTAATCAAAATGAAATAGCATTCAAATTAATGAAAGAGGATCGCGGTGAACTTATAATGAAAGTCCCGTTAGATGGCGCTGTATTAAAAAAGTCGTAATTTTTTTTGGGTGCCTAGTGTAGTTGACTATTGATTGAAAAAACAATATAGATCGTACAAAAAAATATATTAACTACATTGGTTAATAAGGTAGGTACAATCCAAGTAAATGCGTGTTTATAATAATATTTTTGTAGGTATTTAGATTGTTTTTTTATCTCCACATTAGGTCCAAACGGGTTTATTAGTCTGCTAGATGGGGGTGAAGTGTGGTTGACAAGTTTTGAATATGAACACTTTGATCAATTGTCATACGATTGTAAGTTAAATGAAAGCTTTACTGTCAATATCACTATCAAGCAAAAATCTGGTGTCTCAAATCAATACATCACTAAATTGACCCTTGAAATAAAGTTTACCTACTCATAAAAAATGACGATTTTGAGGTTTTATTTTCTACTGGATGGCAAACGAGCAAGCGTGTCTCCTTATGGTAAGAGATCACAACCGCCCATAGACACCTGCAACACCAGGGGATTGCAGATGCGTTGCCAACCTAGAGGCCTATGATGGGATACCTCAAGTGCCAGTAATTTCACCGGCTGAGCTATATGAGCGGTATGAGCTTTTATAAAAAATAGTAGCGACTATATTTATTTGCCGAAACAAATTTTAGCGCATATTACATGCATGTGCGTATGTGTTATTTTTTGTCCACAGACGGCACCGTAAATTACTTACCAAAAAACCTAAGACATTTGAATCGTGTAAACGCGTCACTTGCCCATCGCATGCGCGTTAAAGTTACTACGAAGTGCAAAATTTGAACTTCGTATCTTCCCGTCCCTCTTACGCTTATCGATCTAATACCGTTAAACGAGCAATTCTTCTATATTTATACTTCGGGGATCTAGGAAGCGGCTCTAATGATTTCGATGAAATTTGGTACGTAGGGGCTTTCGGGGATGAAAAATCGATCTAGCTTGGTCATCTCTGGGAAAACGCTTGTTATCGAGTTTTAGCCGGAGCAAAGTACGGTCGCCCAGGTACTATTATCGTGAGAAGGACGGTACGATACAAACTTCAATTTTCGTAGTAGCTCTCCAGGCTAGAAGTAATTTCAAATGCGAGATATCAACTTTAGCAAGGCTAGAAACATTAAAGGTCACTTTACACCTAAAGCCATGAAACTTAACGTCCAACACAATTACGTAGGCACAACGCAATCACCACGCTTCAAACACCCATAACCTAGTAAATAATTATTTTAATGACACTTTAAACTATATTACGGTATAGATAAAGTAAGTTTGATTAAATTCACGAATACTTGAGCGGACAAGCGCCGGGAATTCGCCGGGTACAGACCATTCAAACTTGGCCAGCAGTCGCCGCTGCACTTACTAAACACAAATTGGTTCAGACAAACTACTTAGAAAGCGGTTGATATATTATACAATTATATATTTTTGTCAATAGAAAAACGTGCTTCAAAAATGGAGTCATATTTTAGTGCACATCTTGAAGATGTGATAATGACATCCTCTTAACCAAGACATGATTGCGATCAAACTTCAGCCTGTGCGATAGATAGCGAGATTAAAATTACTACTTTACATAGGCAGTAAAGACAACTGTTACTAATTAATGAATCACGGTTATTTGAAATATAATGAATCGTTGATTGGTAATGTAATTTTCTCTAAAATCCTTGGTGACAAATAAATATAGAAAATTTGTCTGCTTTCAAGAGAGCTCTGTGTAACTTCCTATTAACAAAAGCCTATTATACTATAAATTAATTTAAAACGGAATGAGAATAATTCAAACTTTGCTTCTATAATGCAGCACAACCAACATTTGTATGCCTTGCGGCGGAACACAGTGATACTTCAGATAGAATTTAAGACCTTTGTACAATGTCATAAACCTGTGTTAAACAAATAAATATTATTATTACAAATTGCGTTTTGAACATCCTAACATGATAATCTAAACAACCGTCAAAAATATGTCATCGTCAATGGACACAAGCAATTACCCTATCAGCCCAATTAATAATTTCGCCGATTGATTAAACACCTTCCAAATCTGCTCAACATTTTCGACAAATAAGAACTGTTTGATACTAACTTAAACATTATTAAGCGTAATCATGAAACAACACTTCAAATTGATCGATTCTACTAAACATTAACGTTCCGGGAACATGTTTGTGCCAACTTTGTATCCACAACTCCAGCAGGGCTGCTACGAAACTCGAAACTCGAAGTTCGTATCGTACCGTCCCTCTCGCTCTCGTATTAAATAGTATAAGTGTCAGAGGGATCGCACGACACGAACTTCGAGTTTCGAGTATCGTAGTAGTCCTGCAGGCCCGGGGACGAAATCGCCCGTCATGCCCCACTCCACTTACAAAATGAGCTACATGACATAATGACGTCACATACCATTATGCTCCAGCCGTGATAAATGATAGAGCTCTTAGCAGCGACGTATTCCGAAGGTTCGAAGCCGTGACTCAATCGGCTATGACAATTTTGTTCGCTCGATAAGTATTAGCTTATAATAATATAAAGTGTAATATACTTGATGGTATATGATATTATCAAAAGAGTCAAGAAATGGTCAACTTTTTTTTTTAGTTAGCTTGTAGTGTGTTCCACTACTGGGCAAAAGCTTCCCCTTTTTTCCCGCTCGTCTCTACTTTTTGCAAAATCTTGCCAGTATCTTGTGAGTGCCCGAAAATTGTCAAAATTAAAAAAGTTCACGATTCAAATCTCGTCGTTACCTTAAATTCCAAAAAATACACAAAGATGGCATTGAATCATGTTCATTGTGCGCACACTGTCAATTGAAATTAACGTGAGCTAATGAATAGTATTCGAACAGGAAATGAATGTAGAGAACCACCAAAAGTTATAGTCATTCCAGCCTATACGTATTTGTTTGAGAGGGCTTGGACCGTATTCCAACGAGGGCACAACGCGGATTATAACTTTACATACACCATTAAATTGCTTCGTGAGTTAGTGCAAGATTCCTGCTTCATTTTCGGTAGTTAAAATAAGTTATGGGAAGGCTAATAGAAGCTAAAGGTAATATCAGCACCTGAATTCTAAAGTGATAACTACGATACGATTCTTTCTTTCTCTCTTTCTTTCTTTCTTTCTTTCTATATATGTAGACGACATGATTATCCTGTCACTCTATCAATATGCGAGACAGAGCTAAGTAATAAGGATTTTAACAAAAACAAAACGTATTTATTTAAGATACGACTCAAAAGAGGAAGAACTAAACTAGTAAAGCAACACAACAATGTTTAAATTAGCAATTTATAGTAACATTTAATGAGTGTTGCGTAAGTACCATGCCTCAAATGAAATAGTTCAGACGGCAAACGTTTTGCAAGCCAGAGAACTCCCATTGGAGTTAAACCCATATTCATAATACGACCATTTTGGCACCGACTTTAATTCCTTTAGCTTTAACTCACTTACCCGCACCAGCTACCCTTTTAGTTAACACAGTTAGAAAACTATACGGGTATTATGTGCGTTGCATGAAGTAAAATAATTTCAGAAGGTAGTGTCTTGTCTGAAGAGATGAGATCTCTCGTTGCACTGTGTTTTACCATGTTTATCTTCCTTTGAAAAGAAAAAGAAAGCAAGAAAGAAAATAATTTACTTAAAGCCATAAAAACATGACAATTAAGATAACAATAGCACAAAGACAAGATATACAAGACATGACGCTAAACACGCCTTGAAAGTACTTGACGGTTATGCTATTAACGATACTTTTATACCAAATTTCAAGTTTCTACGGCAACTGGAAGTACTTTGTTGGTATTGATTTTACGGTAGATCTATAATTCTATGACGGAAGTTTATACGGAAATACCTTTTTAATTACTGTTATCTTTTGGCTGTTTATTTAGAGGTTTGATTTTGTCATTGCTCCGAGGAGTAGCAGATATAATTATTAGATATTTATTTCAGCTTGAATCCTCTATGCGTTCTTAAAAATAAAGGTTCCAGACAAAGGATCATTTTGCTGTCCGTTTTTTCCAACTGAGATACGAAACCCCTATAATAAGGCATAGGGACTTGAGGCACCGCCTACGACTTTCCACTTTGAGGGCCCTCGCGCGTCGAAATTTCTCGTTTTTGGTCATTTGAAAATCCGTTACCTAATGCGTTGTGTGTCATCATAGAACTTCGCAAAATATATGAGTACAAAGAAGTGTATTGTATATCAAAACGTTATAAATTACAGCACAATAAATCGAGTCAGATTATAATAATACATTCAAATGATATTCGCAAAGAACTTTTACTCGAACCGCAGCCGCAGCATTGTAATGAAAATGTTTTCCTGCCGTCCGGATTTATGAACACGGTTAAAATACGTTCGTGTCGAGCGAAAATAACTGCAACATTATCGAAAGAACTCTTTTTATTCGCAACACGATTCAATATTCCGTCTAGAAATCGCTATCGGTTTAAAAACGAACGCTAAACGGATCGCATAAATTTACATGACAAACGCTCGCCGCACCAGGGGACATTACTTTTTTTAAGAAAAATATGACGACCTTCCCTCGGCGGAGTTTCCAGGTCTATTTCCATAAATAATAAATAACGATCGAGGACGGGCAGAAAGCATTCTTGATACTTATTTTGTGCGCGAATTTATCCACTTATCATCATGCTGCAGAACGGATCGGCGCGTCATCGTATTGTCTCTAGTGTTGTTTTGATTGTCTTACGTCAGTTCGTGCTTCTGGGAATTTTCAACGAGAAATACAATGAAAATAATAAAGGAGAACCAGTGACTGTAGAATAATTAAGAGTAGTAATAGCTAAGCCAAAGGTCAGTCACGAACACAATAATATGTCATGAAATGACAGCGGGATTTTGACATTCACTCATACATTTCATTCATTCCCAATGCAATATCAGTTCTTCATGTAGCTGTGTGTGTGTAATCATTCACTTCAACTCTCGTGGCAATACCGCTTATGCTTATACCCTCTCAAACAGAGGACTGTGTGTTCAAACCCGAGCTCCTAGCTTTAAGTTTTTTATATTTCTGTGTGTATGTTCTTACAGTGTGTGCGAACACATTTTTGCATAGACGTATAGTATTGCTATGTTGCAGGTGAGCAAAGTAATTGTTTATAGTTCATTTTCTTTTTAAGGTTCCTTACCCAAAGGGTGCCAACGGACAACTGTCTGTATATCTGTCTGTCCGTCCGTCTGCTACAGGGCTCTCTTGGGCCGTAATAGTTAGACACTTGAGTTTTTCACAGATTACTGTGGCCGCTATAACAACAAATACTAAACCAGAATAAAATAAATATTTAAGGGGGGCTCCATTACAACAAACGTGTTTGTTGTGCCATTTTTTTTAATATTAATAACGGCAACAGGTAGACGCTTGAAATATTAACAGATTTTTTACTTGTACAATCAATTTAAAAATAAATAATTAAGGGGGACAAACTTGAGAACAAACATGTTTTTTTTCCGTTTTTTCGCGAATGTCTAATGTTGGATAGATAATGGTACGGATCCCTTCGTGCGCAAGTCCGACTCGCACGTGGCCGATTCTTTTTTCTTTGTTGTTAGAACCATCTGATACCATTTAGTATCTTACTGGTTGAAAATAAAACGTTCGTAAATAAGCGAAAGCAATCGAATCATTACGGGAACCGTTGCGCAGTTTTCATTACAAAGCTATAAAAGCGCCGGAGAACGGAATCGTTGAAGATTTCGTTCCACAATACTGCTAGGTGCACATCGCTTTGCGAGTAGAACTTATTAGAAATCCAATTCAAATTAAATATTTTTTCACCTCAGCACCTCAAACAGGCAGGTTTTGCTATGAGAAATCAGTGAGCAAAATCGCATTTTGCTCACTCCGTGAGACAAAGTAACTTTTTAATTATTTTTTTTAAATGCTGAGTACAGTGTTGGGTCTACTCACTAAATTCCAAATATTCGAACTTTACTTTGATTTGTCATTTCACTTCAACACGAAAAAAGCGAGAGATAGGATCAAATGTGTTGATTACAATCTTAAATTAAATTTTTGGTACACATGCTATTGATATATTGAAATTACAGAAATGAAATTTAAATTAAATTTTTTTTGATCTTTTAATAAAGTATGCAGCCTCGTTGCACAAAAGCCACTTCTCTTGTTTTTTTTTTACGACCGTATACTGTTACAGTATGGTTAAATATTTGTAAATTGTAATTTTTAACAAATATTTATTTTATGTAATATCTTAATAAAATAATTTAAAGGTTTAATAGCATTTATAATAAATTATACGTTTATTGTACAACCTTTTTAATGACCGATGAGGCTTTTTAAAATCAAAAATCAAATTACAATCCAAAATCAAAATGAATTTGTATTGTATCTATGGACGCTTTGTTACGGTTTACACGTGATTTTTATGTTTGTTTCTTAATAATCGGATCTTTAAAAAAAAAATGTGTTTGTTTTGAAAAATGGTATTTGAATTCTTATGTTACATTTAAATTATGTTCTCGTTGCTGAGGTGAAAATTGTATGTGTCACACGAGACCAAAGTTTTTTTGCATCTCGTGTTTAATTCTCTCGCTCTCGTGATTCAATAAAGAATCCAAAATAATTTAATAATAATAACAAAATTATTTGCTCTCTTGTTGCACAAATAACTATTGTCTCTTTGACTAGTTTGCTTAATTGATATTAAGGAGTGTTTACTCTCTTTCTTTTTACCCGACCAAGGAGGGTTATCGTATGTGTTACGAGCGTATGTAATGCATATTTATTTTGACCTCTGTGAAATAAGCCGTTGGACGCTTTTCAATATGCTTTTTAACGGGCATTGCAAATTAAGCCAAATAAGTGGTCTATCAATTTCTAAACAAGTTCCTATAAAAAGAATGTGTCGCTAAAGTCGAACTCAAATTTTCATTCGAAGTCAACTTGCTATTGGCACTATTGTTGACATGCAAACGATTATCAACTTTAGGGTGGTAGACCACATATTTGGCTGATGGTACAGTCGAGTTCATAAGCTTGTGAGAAAAAATTTGATCACGACGAATTTGATTTGACGACGAGACATTTTCGACGACGATGTTTGACTGTAGCCTAAGGGTTTTTTTTAATGCCTAATGGTTTGACCTATGGCCTTATAATCTGAGGATCGTGAGTTCGAATCGAAGCTTGCAACTGTGAGTTTTTCGAATTTCATGTTCGAAATTACATTTGAAAACCACGAGCTTTACGGTGAAGGAAAACACGAAGGGAACTACGGCCCAAGTCTTCTCATTCTGTGAGGAGGCCTGTGCACAGTAGTAGGACGCATATAGGTTGGGATGATTGCAAATTAAATAGAATCTTGTAAATATAACCCCAGAGCTCCGCTGTGTTACAGTATTATTATACCAACAACAAACTAATTTTTAATTAAATTCATTTTCCTACTTATTTCAGTTGAGAGTACTTCTGCTTATAAACACTTAATCGCTGGAGTGGAACGTAGGACTTTAGTAGAAGAAGAGGGTTTACTTTGTAATATAATATCAACTATGTACTATTCTGCTTCCATCTTACAAATCAACCTGCTACTTTGTTTCAAGCTAAACTTTAGAGCACCCTTTGAACTCGGTCGATTGCTCTTCACAATCATGCTGTACACTAATGACGATAAAACGGGCGGTAAATTATCTTATCTTTCATTTTTTAACGACGCAGTTGATATTTTATGGATGATATTGTTAAGTAACCGAAAGTTAAGGGGAATTTTTCACCGTATCGTTTTATTTATTTATTTGGTCTCGTTAGCGGCTCGCATAACTCGATAAGTATTTTAAACTAGTTTTTCCCGGTGGCTTCGCACGAGTAGGGATAAAACGATACGAGTAAATACAAGTACTTACTCGATACTTTTCTTTCAATACTGAGTACTTTTGGCATCGATACTTTACAACTGAGTACCGAGTAGGTATCGTGTGGTATCGTTCAAAAATACTCTTATCGTTTACTCATTCAACACATTAGTTTTTGAACGCATTTTTCGTTCTTTGTGTGTTATGTTGGCAACCTTGCCTTGCTTGCATATATGGATTATGTTATGGATAACCGTTCTTTCCGTGTCGTGCGTGCTGCGTTGGCAATCTTGACTTATTAGGTTATTCAACGTTTTGGTCTCTTGTTTGTGCTTATTAAAACAGATGAGACTTAGAATACGGTATTTGACAACTCCTGATTTTTCCCTATCTTAATATTATGAAAATATAGATATACAGATAGTGTTTAGCGAAGAGAAGATTTTTTTTTAAATCTATATACCTGTCTCTCTCTCAAACGCTTTTCTCTATGCGGCAAGTATGGCGGTACTATCGTGTGATCTTGTCTTAAATTTCAAATCTTTATAACTTTGTTATTTGTAAAGGTAGCTTAAAAATTGTTTTTCTATTCGATAACAGGCATTGTGTGGTTTTAATTTATAAAACATATACAAAATAGTCAAATACCGTATTCAGTACTTTTTTTAGTTCCCGCGTTATTGTTATCAGAATAAAGAATATTAATTAATTACTGTTTTTATTTTACTTATGCGAAATTTTACTTAAAACGATCGATATCGATATCGATATGAGTAAGTGTCGATACTTTTCAACCGATTTCAAATCAGTATCGATACTATCGATACTTCACGACTGATACTGTATCGAGTACAAGTACCGTAAACTGCTTCAACTTTGCCCTCTGGCCCCAACATTGCCTGATTCGATTTAGAGTCGATAACTCAGCACCCTTTAGGTTTTTAAACTTTTATCCCCCCTTAATAATAATTCCCGTGTAGATAAAAGTTTTAAACCTATATGAGTGCTAAATTATCGACTCTAAATCAAATCAGGCAATGTTGGGGACAGAGGGCAAAGTTGAAGCAGTTTACGGTATCGATACAACGGTGGTATCGATTTATCCCTACTCACGAGTAAATACTATCCTAAGGGTCAAAGACGAGCGTAACTTGAGTCGTGAGCCGCGTATTTGCGTTCGCGTAATTTCTGCTGAATTCAGTTTTATACAAAAGTCCAGTTCGTACGACACGGCGGCTGAAAATGAGTTGTACACGAAGCTTGATGTCCCGGGTTCGAATCCCGGCTGTGGCAGATATTTGTATTAATAATACGAATGTTTGTTCTCGGGTCTTGGATGTTTAATATGTATTTAAGTATGTATTTATCTATATAAGTATGTTTATTTGTTGCCTAGTGTCCAAAGTACAAGCTTTGCTTAGTTTGGAACTGGGTCAAATGTCGTCAAGTGTCCCATGATATTTATTTGTAAAAAAAAATGGGCGACCGAAAATACGCGACTCACAGCTCAAGAATTACTCTCGTCTGGCTCCACCCTACGAGTACTATAACATCCTCCTGAGTCCTCACGTACTTTATAAAGGACCAATTAAAACTAAACACAACGGCCGAATGTACTTTATAAAGTACAAATTGTTCATAAAATAAAGAATTGTAAGAATGTTAACAAAGCAGGTCAACCACGTCTAGGTCATAAGCACTAAGTTTGTTAAAAAACGTCAGAACTCAGCAGGAATTTAAATGCGAAAATTTGTGTCTGTTTTATTGTTTGTTTGTTACTTCATCACGTCTAAACCACTGGACCAATTTAGATGAAATTTGGTATGCAGACAGTTTGAATCCCGGGGAATGTCATTATGATAGTTTTTTTCCCGGAAAATTTAATAGTTCCCGCGGGATAGCGATAAACAAATTCTGCACGGACGGACTCGCGTGTAACGGCTAGAAAAATGATAAATAAACAGTTTTAAACTACTACTAACGCAGTACGCGGACAATTTCAAAGCAGTCCAACTTTTTAAGGACTGTCGAAGGAAAAAAATAGCATTATACTCGTAAAGTGTCCCCAGACTGGGTGGATATGAGAGGAACTAGTCAAGTGCGAGTCCCACTTGCGCAAAGTGTTTTGTGCAGCCTCTGATGATGATGAAATATAACGAAAGAAAGCAATAAAGAAATATACAGAGAGAGAGAGAGAGAGAGAGATACACATGTGTTATTTCTGTTATAAATAAATGATTTTCTTTCTTTCTTTCGTACTTTCTTTCTTTCCCTCCATCTCTCTCTCTCTCTTTCTTTCTTGCTTTCTTTCATTATAGGAATTCAACCTGTGTAGGTTAGAAAAACAAACAAACATAGTTGCCGTTATAATACTCGTAAGATCCCGGCTCAGTATCAGTATAGCGCTGGTTGAAAACAAGCCCTGGTATTCCACCGCGCCACAGAAGACTGAAATCACGGAAGACCACACACACACACAAAACAGACACAAAAATAGTAAAAAAATAGTAGTAGTAAGTAGTCATGCTAAACATACTTCGTAGTACAGGAAAAATTGCATATTTTAGCGGCAAAATATGTACATCAATGAAACTTTGTTTATAATTTTTATCTTGGCACTAGAAATGAGGATCTGCCGAGTCCTATCAAAATTTAGACGTCCTACCCTCTCACAGGGGTTATGGACGTTTAACAAATGCAAATTTTACAAACAAAGCAAGTGAGAGCAAGTGAGTTATCATTTTCGATGTAATTTTTTGCGCTGAAAGTTAATAAACATTATTATTA
Source organism: Choristoneura fumiferana (assembly GCF_025370935.1). NCBI lineage: Eukaryota > Metazoa > Arthropoda > Insecta > Lepidoptera > Tortricidae > Choristoneura > Choristoneura fumiferana. The sequence goes on along the minus strand of NC_133474.1, from coordinate 23,306,452 downwards.
AGAACAGTTCTAACAGACCACATTTTTAATTTTCATTAAATTCTTATGAAATAATCGAGAAAAACTAACATAAATGCAACGTTGCCAGCTCAGCAGGTATAAACGCTCTTAAAACTGTTATCTAAGAACTCTCTAAGTACCCACGGAACACTTAAAATATGAAAATTAAAATCCATTAAAACAATTCCGAAGTGAAGCTTTTGAATAACCGTGGCACGTTTGAGAATACGTCCAACTATTATCCTACATTTAAACTGTTATTTTCTGTTACCGACTTGTTGTTCGATTGGATTGGAATTAGCATTCATTAACGAATGGCTGTTCAATTCCTGACGCCAATAATTAACCTCTATTTGTTATAAATGACGTTGGTTAATTGTATCTGGTTGGTCTGTGAACTAGACAATTTTTAGGGTCTATATCGAGGTAGAAAATTGTTAGTCATAATGTATTGTCTTTTTTTCTCTGAAACCATTTATTTTTCAGAATTGTTATAAAACAAACCTAACCTAACCTATAGAGTTCTACAGGATGACCATTTAAAAAATTATGTAAAACGTATGGTTTCAGCGGGAAAAAAATTATGACTAACAATAATTATGACATTATGACTTATAAGATTATGGCAGTCGAAAGGATCTCCAATTTTTAACCTCCGACCTTAGAGTTGGAATAGATAATTTATTGAATCAGGCGTTACTTTGCGGAACTGCGGAAGTCCATATCAATGAACTAAAGAATTACTTTTCTCATCCGCGACCTTATTACCATAAGGTAGCTAAGTTTATGCAAGATAGGCGTGTTCATGCATGTTTGTGACTAACATCTGGTAGCATCCGCGTCCGGTCTGAGTGGAGAGCGGGGAGATCTATGTCCAGCAGTGGACGTCTTTCGGCTGACATGATGATGATGTGATGATGATCTGGTAGCATAGTGTACGTTGTGTTTCTCTGACGATGAGCTCTGGTTGAGTTCGAAACGCGTGAGTGTAGTGTGCTGATGGTGTTAGCTGAGTTTGTGTCATTTGTGTGTGTTTTTATAGTGGAACCGCAGGTACACGCATATCTTCACCATATCTTACATAAACATAGCTATCATAAGGTCACGGGTGAGCAAAGAAATTCTTTTAGATCATTAGTTAGAACAGATGTTACAATTTTGACGCCAATGTATGTCTTAGGTATCGTAGCTCTGAAACGAATAAAACGATTTCGATGCAGTTCTTTTACGTAGTTTTCTTGCGGAAGGTTTTAGCAATGCTTCGTTAAAATTGGTTCAGCCGTTTTTGAAATATCAAACTTTGAAATAACAAAGTCGGGAGTTTGTTTTTCAACTTTTTAAGTTGATTGGGTTGTTTCAAAAAGGTTTTAAAGGGGATTTGTTCTTAATAACCGACGACCGGATAGCAATGTGGTTAGAAATCCTGACTGTGAAGCTTAAAGTCCCGGGTTGGATTCCCGGTCAGGATATACGAGTATACTCGTATTTACAATGATGTAGCTGTTGCCCGCGGCCTCGCCCCCGTTGTATTTTTTCTATATTTTCTTCAATAAAAACCTTCTCCTGAGGATAACGAAAAAGTATAAAAAAAAGAATTAGCGAAATCGGTCCAGCCGTTCCCGAGTTTTGCGCTTAGCAACCAGTTTACAATTCATTTTTATTGGGATTCTATACCCATAGGGTGCCAACGGAACGCTATCACTGAGAGTCCGCTGTCTGTCTGTCTGTCTGTCCATCCGTCTATCACAGGGTTCTGTCTCTTGAGTCGTAATAGTTAGACACTTGAAAATTTCACAGATTATGTAGTTATTACTGTGCCGCTATAACAACAAATACTAAAAACAGAATAAAATAATTATTTAAGGGGGGCTCCCATACAACAAACGTGATGGTTTTCCCCGTTTTTTGCCTGATATTAATAACGGAAACAGGTAGACGCTTGAAATATTCAGGGAATCTTTAGTCGTATAACCAATTTAAAAATAAATAACTAAATTAAAATAAAATAAATGTTTAAGGGGGGCTCCCATACAACAAACTTGATTTTTTGCCGTTTTTATTGCTAATGTCTAAGGTATAGATCATGTTACGGAACCCTTCGTGCGCGAGTCCGACTGACGTGACCTGACGTGTCACCCAGTAACATAGTTTTAGTGCTAGTTTTAGTCTTAGTCTTAGTTTTAGGTGGTACTTATGGAGCCAAAATAAACCTTTCTTTCTTTTTCTTTCGTTCTTTCTTTTACTTTGCCGGTTTTTTATATAGATTTAACATTATGGTATTACACAGATACTAACAATGTTACTATTATACATGCTAACAATACCAGTTAATACCCTCAGCAACACATCCAATCACAACCCCGATCAGATCGAACCGAGACCTAGCATGGTTTACTGCCTGCATATAAGTAGCAATCGAATCAGTCGTGCCTGTGCCATCCGGGTGCCGTCCGGGCAAGGCTCGGAACCGGTTTATAAAATAGCGGTAAATACCGGTTTATTTCGGTTTAACTCCGAACTTTCATAAGAACGCGAACGTTTTTAAGAACTTAAATATAACCTAAATAAACCGGTTTATTCGACGAGTGATAGGCTGGCCGGCCGGCGGCGGGCGGCGACGTTTATCTTGCGTCGGAATAAACCGGTTTTTATTGTTCTAAACCGGTTAATCTGACAAGAAATTTATGGAAATGTTCCCTTAAAAACCGGTTTAAGAATAACGATTTCGCGAACGAAACCTAAATAAAAAGGTTTTGCGCACATGCACTGTACTTATACATGATAACGGTTTGGAAATTTAACCGGTATCCGAGACTTGCGTCCGGGTGCCGTCCGGGTGCCGTCCGCCGCGGTCCAATTTGCGTCTGTAATTGCCACCGAGGCTCTTTGACGGGATTCACTTCTCACCGGATAATTAAACGACGCACGAAACAGGAGCCGGTTAAATGTACGGACGCGATTTGGGACGGGTGGAGGGTGTTTTGTTGAAGGGGTGTTTGGATGGTGTTGGAATAGAATAAGTTTATAAAATTAAAAAACTTATTCTATCATTTCGATAAATCTTGTATCCGACTTGTAATAAAACACAAGGTGGGTGGGTGAGTCTGTGTATATACCTATGTTTTCTGTAGGCTTGCAATGTGTTGGTGTGCAATAAAGAGTTATTGTATTGTGTTGTCATTACTTTTAAAATTAAAACGCCGGATGGTGCAGTGTCACGATAAAACTGAAAAATAAGTGAAACAGGGTATAAAATCAAGTGTCTAACATTGTAAGAGATTCGTTTTTCATTTGAATAGCACTGGGAATGAAATAAAAGTCTGTCGTCGACAAGTAAAACAGTGGTATTTCTTTTACGTCCTAATAGTAGCTTTTGTTGGCGGCACCGTCTGTCAATATTCGCCCTTTTTAAACTTTAAACTGTTTCCATACTGAATTTCATCTGAATAGCTCCAGCGGTTTAAGCTTGAATAGGTAATAGGTTTACTGTTATCGCAAAATTTGTTTACGCCAAGCTCAAGGAGCTTCGTAGAGCGTCTACGACGTAGCCGCCTGCGTAGCACACGTAGCAGTGTCTATCTATCTAATCTAATACCAAACGAGCAATTTTTGTATACCGGGTGTGGCCTGTAATACAAGCAAATAATTAAAACATAGATCGTACTCGTCAAACTGGACAACATTAGCTCAGCGACTTTTAAAAATAATGGAGCCGTTAGATTTTCCTTTTTTAATACAAATTAAATACTGCTATCAATGTACGCCATGCTAGAACGCAACTGACGTCGCCTGTCACCCTACAAATATCAAGCATTTTGCTTTACATTGCTTCTTCGAATAAACTTTAAAGTGTAATAAAAATTAAAAAAAAATGATATGTAGGGGTTGTCGAGAATAAAAAATCGATTTAGCTTGGTCTTATCTCTGGTAAAACGCTTTTTTATCGAGATTTAGCCCGAACAAAGCTTGGTCGCCCAGGTACTAACACGTGAAACGCGTAAACACTTTTAAAATATTAAACTAAGTAGGTGAGCGCTTATCATAATTTTTATAAGTCATAATTTTCTTCCAGCCGAAACCGTAATTTTTTTAGATATGTTGAAATGGTCAACCTGTTTAGCTCTACTGGGGTGATTCGGGGTCATGAGCAGGAGTGAAAGGGTGATGGGAGATTCACACTGAGCAACTTTACTATGGGACCAGTTACGAATGGCAAAAAAAAAACTGCTTTTCCTACATTCGGATAATTAGCGATCATTACCTCTTGATTAGATAGTTTTTTTTTCGCGATTTCGTTGCTGGTCCCATAGTAAAAGTGCTCAGTGTGAATCTCCCCATCACCCCTTTCTCTCCTGCTCATGACCCCGAATCACCCCCAGTATACGTTAGTTAGGTTGGGTCTCCTTTATGAAAATTTTTAACAATTTATGGGTTCATAGAAAAAAGAGTTATGCTAAAAATTACATTATTGCAACTCTGCGAAAATTTGATAAAAGCTATCGAGTAATGCTGTATAAGTGTGTCAACTACCCTGATGCGTAAAACAGTTCATGTGTAGTGGTACATAGTAGGCTGGAAAGGAAACAGCCTCGTTGAAGCTATCGGTATGTAGAATCCTGCTGGAAACGACGTTTCATATTTTGAATCTTTATTTATACGTGGATAATACTATCATCATCATCACCATCATTATCGTGGTCTGGTTGTTTATATATATATCTAGAGGGTCTTTTTCCTCATAAGCTTTAGAATTTCCGTGTAATTTTTCAAGACAGGTACTGCTGTGTCCTTAAAAGGGCAGACCTAACGCTTTACGACGGTGCTGGTGGGCATCGTACGGTAGTAAGCGAGGACCTCTGGGGAGCTAGTACAGTCTCCATGTTTTCAATTGTCGTTTTGTGTCGTGGGTGTGCCAGATAATAAAAATTCTTAGATATAGTTTGTGAATTTCCAGGTGTAGAGCTTTATTGTGCTAGCTGCTCGAGGAAGACCTGAATGCGTTCAAGCGTGTTGCTGCGGGATGCAAGTTAATACTATAAAAATGTTGCAAGTATTACGCTTGCGTTATATTAGCGATTAGATTACGCTTGAATCATTCCAAGTACATTTTTTGTTAGATCCGAAGGAATTTGTTTTGGAGTTTTCGACGGTAAATTCAGAACTTTACTTCCTATATATTTATTTGTATTTAGTATGAATAATGAGAATACAGGCTACATGTAGGCATCTACATGTTTCTACGATAAATAAAGAACATTCTGACTCCAAAGCAATCGGATCTCGTTTTGAACGGTATGCCAGTATTTCAACCAAGTGGTAGAAATTCGTTCAAGAATTCCCACAAATTGCGAGAAATACCGAGATTACATCTGAATATATTTATACTTACAAGAGATACTTACCTATTTACTCAATTGATGATTAGCTGCTTGACGACGACCGGAGTCTTTCAGTGCTCACCCTACACGCGTATGAGCAAAATTCCTTCTTGATGCGAACCGATTGCGGTTAGGAACTAATCTTATGAACTTTTTTTTCCTCCCGACCCGTGGTCCAACTACTATGTCCAACTGGTTGCACCACGGGGAAGCAAGTTTACTCATCGTCAACCGATTGCACCACGGAGAAGCAAAATCAGTAGTCCAATTCTGGAAAGTATGTTTATCCATGGTCCTACTGGGTGGGTCCAATTAGTTTCAACTAGTTGAACTACCACTTGAACTCTGTGGAATCGGGGTTCGGACTGTTGGTTTCACTGTATTCAGAATAAACTACATAGTTGTTGGGTTTCATGCGACTTTTAATTTTATAAAAATGCAGTAATGATAGTACCTATTCTGATACACATGACCCAAGGTAATTTTACTTCCCATGGTGCAAATGGTTCAACATAGCAATTGTTCATATGCCCTTTGGACAATAGCCCTTCAGTTGTACCACGGTTACAGCAATTAGTTGCAGAAAAAAAAGTAGTCTGAGAATTGAACATCCTGGGTAAGTTTAGGTTCCCGTGGTGCAACCAGATAGCAGTTGGACCACGGGTCGGGAGGGATTTTTCCCTTTGTGCAGGACGGTAGCTATAGCCACGCAGCGATTTTCCCTCGCTCGTGCCTAAAATATCACATTTTTCAAAATACTACATTACTATATTATACTTCGCGAGTTCGCATATGTTGTATTTTCGTTATTATTTTGTGCGTTTAGAGAATAAATATTTATTTCTATTTCTATATTTCTATTTTTTATTACATTATTCATTAAATTCCCACTATACCAGATGTCCAAAATAGATATCCACAAAAAAAACACTTTCTTGTGTAATCTTCGATTTTGTAATGTGGCGCATGGTATTTTAGGCACGAGCGCCCTCTTTTGGTATAGCTTGGATTATTCGAAACAGATGCAAGGTCGTGCTCCTACTACAGTCTCCTACTGGTAGGAGCACGACACAATATTATACTAATTCTCCTATTAGTAGGAGCATGAAATACCTGTATGTACTGATTTTCCTACTGAAAACCAGATGTATGGAATAGTATCATTTAGTCTAAAAAAACTAAAAACAGGTGGTCTAAGAAGCAATAGGTCATGCAGCCTATCAGTATAACGCAAAAGTATTCTGAAATGTAAAATTTAGCAATATGCGGAATAAATTATGAACAGATAGAGATGGACCTGAAATAGAATTTATATTCTCAGAGTATGTAACCAATGTGGTTGATCAATGAAAATGACATTGGTCTAAAAGAAATTGTAAACT
>NC_133474.1:23281668-23296237 GCF_025370935.1 Choristoneura fumiferana | reverse complement strand
ATAGGCTATCCTTGTCACACAACCTTCTCGAATGTTCTCAGTATAGCTGTCTCTTCTAATCGTGCTATCTCTTTCACTCCTATGAAAATTTCGCCATATACTGAAATGCACTTCAGAGCCCATAAGGGTCCTGAAAACGCCTGAAAACGGGTTTTCAGGTTATGGCGTATCGGATAGAGGGTGGCCTGAGAAACGGACTGAAAACATGTTTCAGGCGCCTGAAAAGACGGCCAACTTGGGTGAAATTTTGATAAAACTAAATTGTGATAGAGCATTCTCTGAAAACGGCCTGAAACAGTATTCCAGCCTACTGAAAACGCCTCCAATTTGTCGAAAAAGCACGATCAAAGTTTCCACCTAACCCACCGCCGTAAATACGTTACAACTGATTCCCAACCAGTGACGACCGGTACCAGAAAAGTAAGTTAGGTTAGGTTGAACTGCGACTCCTACAAAACGAACCGCAGCCAGAAAAAATAGGTTAGGTTAGAACTGCGACCCCTACAAAAAAGAACAGCAGTCAGAAAAGTATTTTATTTAAAATTATTTATAAAGTGGCATTTTTTTTAGTGTATTATTATACTACTATTATATGCAATTTCCCGGGATAAAAACTGTCCTATGGCCTTTCTGGACTCAAACTATCTATGTAGGTACCGAATTTATCTAAATTGGTTCAGCGTTTTGAAGTTGAGGGGTAACAAACAAACAAACAGACTTACAAACTTTCGCATTTATTATATTAGTGGTAAGGGGATGATCAACGGTGTGTGAAGTTTCCAAACCAGTTTAGTACAAAAGTGATTATGTCAACCAATATTGGACATGTGAGTATAAGGACATAATATGTTAATTAGTACTTACGAAATTAGTGCAAATAAGCATTAGGATATTCAATATATGGAAAAATTATGGAATGACATTATGGCAAAATATCATTATGACATAAGTTGTTATGGATTCCAATATAGATCCAAAATTGACATTCCACACCGCAGTGCTGGAGCCTGGAGTTTATATTTGGCAACAGAGAGCCAAATATAATAATATTAGGACTACGTAGTTTACAGCAGGTGGTGCATCAACAGTAGTTCAGATTATTTAAGCTCAACAAAAATTATATCTACACCCACACACACACCTTAAACTTTGACTTCATAAGAATTTTATTTACCCAATAAGTGACCCTCACGCTAATAAGACAAATGTAATGACGTCACTTGTCACAATTGGTTAAACCGTTGAGTAGTTACGAGCGACATAGGAACATACGTACATACTTAAATATATACACACAGGTCCAAAACATAACCTTCGCTTCAGTTAGGGTAAAAAAGGTACGTGGTAACAGAGTAGTTCGACCTACTAATATGGCCATTCAAGAAGGATGATGGTTTCGAATCCAGTCTCGCATCTCTAATTTTTTTTTTATATTCAATTGCTGTTCCCAATCTTCACTAATTCTCCGTTGTAACTGTTGTAGATAGTAAGTAACGTCTGTTGTGCAGACTTGTTTTATTAGTTATATTTTTCTTTATGTATTGCCTGGTTAGTTACTCGAAATAAACACTGTTGTCAATGAACATCTTTTTGCTAACTCATATCTTACAAATCAGTTATTTAATCTTCTTCCAGCACTTTCCACCAAATATTACAACAGAAACTATCAGCCCCAAAAAATCTCATTCTTATGAAGAAGTTAGTACTAAGCGCTATATAGCCACGTTACGGAATCGTAACGAGGGTGAATAGAGCGGGCGACCAGCACCGGACTGCGTGGCGCTTGGTTGGAGCATTGGTTAGCGGTCGTGTAATTGACGCTTGGCTGTGCGTGCGTCGATTCGTGCGCTAGTATGAAGTCGATCTACTGCATATTTACTTGTATTGTGATGATAATGTGAAATTACTTATTTGTGACAAAAAGAAGCAAAGCAGGTCTTACCTTCTATGGTACTATTCAATGGAAAAAATCAATTGTGTAAACAAATGTGGTGACTGACATTGACACTTGACTGACGACTGGCTGACTGACTGACTGACGTTGGCTCTAGTGATGTGAAAGCTCTTTAAGATACTTCAATCAGCAGTAAATAATTATTTTGAATTTACTCATTTTCATATTTAATGTTTTCCCTAAGTTTAATTTTAAAAATGGCGAATCACGTATTCTCTTAGTCCTGTTCAAGAGTCATTCACAATGTTTCCATGTCCCTTTTAACTTAGAATGTTTAATAGCATTTTCATTATCTTCAAATATATATACCTAACGTTTTTTCCATACAAACTTACACTCCCCTTTATACCCCTTTAAGGGTAGAATTTTTAAAATGGTGAAACATGTATATCCACTTATATTTTTTTGACGTATATTTTCCCCAAGGTTTATGATGGAGTATTTAGAATTAAAGGGTCAGTTAAAATATGGATAATTTAGAATTTTTGCTGCTTAAGTAGCGTAGTAGAAAAAGGCAACCTGAGATATGTGTGCATAGGAGAAATTTGTATCTTGACTCCTGTCCAACGGTGGTTGTAGGGGTTATAGTACGCAGTACGGATTGCTGAGGACCTAGGTTCGATCCCAGCGCTGGTCTCTTTTTTTCTGGTTTCTGTGCATCCATGTCTCAGTTTGTATTTTCGATATAATTTAGAAGAGGCATTTTTAAATTTACATAAGACAGGGAATGAGAGTAGACACAGGGAAGTGATTCAAAATGACTGTTTGGTCCAACAATGGACTCCACAGTAATATGATAAGTACTAGTAAATAAAATCTACATAATTTCTACTATAATACTCTTTTATCGTCCAACTAGTGTTTACCCACGGCTTCGCACACGTAAATCATTAGGTCCAACAGCTGAAATACCGATTTTTAAAATTGCCGTGGGAATTCCCGAAAATGAAATCGTTGTTCATTGACATTACATTAAAACCAATCATGGTAATTTCATGACTCTAAGCCCAGCGGTTATTAGTTCGAAATTTTATCCTATCTCGTGGAATATCGAAATAAAAAAAGTAGGCTATGTTTTATTCCAGATGTCAAACTATCTATATACAATTTTCATGACAAGCTGAGCGGTTGTTATTTCAAGATTTATCCCTATCTCATGGGAATATCGGGATAAAAAGTATCCTATGTTATCTAACTTTTCGCCAAATTTCATCCAAATCCGTCCAGCCGTTTCAGCGTGAAGAAGTAACGAACATTTTCACTCACTCACTCACAAACTTTCACATTTATAATATTAGTAGGATTAGTAGGATGTTAGGATAGGATTAGAAACCTTTATAAACCTTCATTAAATAGTGTAACTTAACACAAATAATTAATATCTACGAATAAATTAATTTGCAGGGCCAGCCATAATTATCGGTAGGTAAGGTTGGTTCAGTCAAATAATTAATTTTGTTGGTACAGCACTAAATTTCCAGAGACTAGACCGACCATAGACCAACTTCGGTGAGGAAAAAATTATCATGTCAATTTGACAAATATAACGGATTTTCGTCTTCCATTTAATTCTATAAAATAAACATATTTACACGATTATTTAATGATAAAATGATTGTTAAAAACAGTGCTGAGCTCATTGAGATGTGAATATGATCGGGATTGGCGTTCAAATGTAAGTAACTACGGAGTAATCGTGAAAAAATGCTTTGTTTACACAATTGATTTTTTCCATTGAATAGTATTATAAGTGATCCACTGGAGTCCAATTAGATGATTTTTAGTAAAAATTAGTCTAATTCCTGAAATTAGTTTTTTAAATTAGAAATGACTACTAAGTAGGTTTACATACACTAGTTATCTCTATCTGAACTCAAATTATACACTTTGTCACAATCACAATCACGTTGAAGAGTCCCTGTGAATTCGTGTCATTTACATGTCAAATAGCGTCCCTTTTCTTTGAAATCAATCAAGCAGCGTTGTTGTGATACATAAGTACCTACGCAAAACATAGACATAACACTGCTAAAAATTTCTTTCGGCTTTGTTGTTATGCAGGTATAAAACGCTCTTATCAAATAACAAGCTGTTACCCGCGACTCATCATCATCATCATCATCGTCATCATAAACATCACATCATCACCATCATCTGCAATACCCCTGGTGTTGCAGATGTTTATGAGCGGTGGTGATCTCTTACTGACTCTTACCATCAAGAGACCCACTTGCTCGTTTGCCATCCATTCGAATAAAAAAATCATTATCGTCGTCACCATCTTCATCTCATCATCATCATCATCGTCGTTGTAGTCGTCGTCATCATTATCATTATCACATCATCATGATCATCATCATTATCATCGTTATCATCATCATCTCATCATTATCATCATCATTTTTTGTATTGTACTTTTAAATACAAGCTTTTTTGCTGACTGAAGTTTTTTTGACTGTACTTGCATTGTCATCCAAATTAGTACATTTTTGTACCAAATTTCAAGTCGATGCCATTTACCGTTGAGGAGTTCCGTCCTGACGATCGAGACGTCTGGCTGGTGGCTGGACCACTCGGGTGACACTACCAAATTATTGTATTGTCACAAGATTTACTGAGTAAGTATGCCGAATTTCAAGTCTATCCAACTGAAAGTGGGTCAAATTCAACTTGCAAGGTTTGAACCGCACATACATATACATTGCAAGTTAAATAAAGCTTGCGAAATAATAAATGAAAAATACTGACTGAATGTGTGTGTGTGTGTGTGTGTGCGTGATTCGATGACAGACAGCGCACCACCTATAACTAGCTACTGGCTGGAATCAATACCAATAGGTATATACAAAATATAACAAGTTTTTGTATTTTGTTTGCTAACTGCACATTTTGTTTCGTTGACTGAACCTACTTACATTGTCATCCAAACTAGGTACGTCTGTGTACCACGTTTCAAGTCGATACCACTAAATGTTGAAGAGTTACATCATGCGGAGACAACTGTGACCGGGGCCAACACAATTTCATTACCAGATTATTGTATTATCACGAAACATACATATCATCATCATCATCAGCCATAGGACGTCCACTGTTGGACATAGGCCTCTCCCATAGACCTCCCGTTCCCTCGGTTGTAAGCGGCTTGCATCCACCTTGAAACTTAACATACAATAAGAGAATGAGAAACATATATATAATTATATGTATATTATATATGATTCCAAGAAACAAAATAATTAAAAATTGCTCGATGGCTTGCAAATTCAATAAGTTTTGGTAAAAATTTAATTTACAATACAAGCTTTTTTTTGATAACTGCCCTTTTTGTTGACTGTACTTTAATTTTCACCCAAACTACATTTGCATACCAAATTTCAAGTCGATGCCTATAACTATTGAGGAGTTCCGACCTGTGGAGACGATCCTGGCCGGACTACCAGGATGTTACTACCAGATTATTGTATTGTCAGATTATCACGTAATCTACATAAGTATATCGATTTTAAGTCAATCCAACTACTGGAAGTTGGTCAAATTTAACTTGCAAGATTTGATTACAGACAGACAGACAGATAGACAGACAACGGGACAGGTGAAAGTAAATAAAATCTTGAAAAAAAAACCATGACACATTACATCTTACATAAATAATAAGTTTTTGGTAAAAAACATTTTTAGTACATTTGCTGACTGTACGTTTGTTACTGTTAGCTGTACTTGCATTGTCACTACATTTGCATGGGTTTTAGGTGTTTAATATGTATTTAAGTATGTATCTATCTATATAATTATATTTATCCGTTGTTTAGTACCCATTACACAAGCTTTGCTAAGCTTACTTTGGGACTAGGTCAATTGGTGTAAATTGTCCCGTGATATTTATTATTAGCGTTTACCCGCGGCTTCGCACGCGTAAATCAATAGATACAGCAGTTGAATTGAAATTCCGGGATTTTATTCAATTCTCGTGGGAATTCCCTAAAATTACATCGTGGTTTTCACTGACGTTAAATTAAACCAACCATGCCAAATTTCATGACTCTAAACCCAGCGGTTGTTATTTCAAGATTTTATCCCTATCCCGTAAGAATATCAGGATAAAAGGAGCCTATGTGTTATTCCAAATGTCCAGCTATGTACATACCAAATTTCATGTCTCTAAGCCTAGCGGTTATTAATTCGAGATTTTATTCCTATCCCGTGGGAATATCGGGATAAAAAGTATTCAATATCCAAGTTGTTTTTATCCAGGTTATAAACTATTTTTTTACCAAATTTCATCCAAATCTGCGTAGCCGTTTCAGCGTGAAGAAGTAACAAACATACTCACTCACAAACTCACTCACTTACAAACTTTCAAATTTATTTATCATTAGGATTATAATATATTTTATAGGTACTAAATTTCAAGTCGATGCCATTAACTGTTGAAGAGTTCCGTCCTGCGGAGACGATGCTAGCCGGACTACCAGGATGCCACTACCAGATTATTGTATTGTCACTCAATTTACATAAAGTATGCCAAATTTCAAGACAATCCGGCTACTGGAAGTTGGTTGAATTTAACTTGCAAGGTTTGAACCACACATACATACATACATACATACATACATTGCAAGTTAAATAAAGCTTGCAAAAATACTGACTGAATGTGTGTGTGTGTGTGTGTGTGTGATTCGATGACAGACAGCGCACCACGATGCTATTAACCGTTGAAGAGTTCCGTCCTGCGGAGACGATCCTGGTCGGACTACCAGGATGTCACTACCAGATTATTGTATTGTCACGCAAATTACATAATCATTCCAAATTTCAAGTCAATCTGACTACTGGAAGTTGGTCAAATTATACTTGCAAGATTTGACTACAGACAGACAGACAGATAGACAGACAACGGGACAGGTGAAACTAAATAAAAGCTTGTAAAAAGCTTGTTATAAAAAAATACACACTTCATCCGAAAATCCTATACCTATAATGTTAATTGCTATGATCATGGTTTACCGGTATTATAAAAATCTTACAAAGCGTAGGTACACTTTTAGTAAAAAAACACTCAATTTTATAGTATTAAAAAATGTGTTGCGACTATACCTGTGTCAGATTTCACAGCATATCCTATGCTGTAAGGATTATATTGTAGTCCTTTTAGCGCCTTAGATATTTCCTTCCTCCAGACAATAAACTTGTTTGTTTTTTGGAAAACTGTGGCTCTGTCCATTGGAGGTCAATTTTGCCATTGTCTTGAAGGTTTTACCGTTTTACCGACAGCGCGATTCTTCTACATTAAAATTATTGAACTGAAGACGACAATAAATTTAAAAATTACTGACATACAAATAAATGTGACTAGTGGTGATAGTCTGGATGACATTTCCATGACATTATATTTTTAATTATCTAACCAGCCAGTACTTCATTCTAAGTTTCTTTAAAACCTCTTTCATTCAGCCTATTTTGTTATGATTGCTAGACGAATATTACAACCGATATAACCTAATGCTTTCGTTGTTAGTGTATTTTTTTAGCGACTTTTTTTTCTTTTTAGTACAATTTTATTTAGGGAACGTGCCAACGGAACCCTATTGGTGAAACTCCGCTGTCTGTCTGTCCGTCCATCTGTTACATCCCAGCCTCCTCTCAGAACAAGAGGGCTTGGGCCATAGTTCCCACGCGGGCCCAGTGCGGATTGGGAACTTCACTTCACACGCTTTTGCAGGTGGTAGGACCTTGTGCAAGGTCCGCCCGGATTGCTACCACCACCTTGCTCGCTAATCCTGCCGTGAAGCAGCAGTGCTTGCACTGTTGTGTTTCGGCGTGGAGAGTAAGACAGCCGGTGAAATTACTGGCACTTGAGGTATCCCATCTTAGGCCTCTAGGTGGCAAGGCAACGCATCTGCAATGCCCCTGGTTTGCAAATGTTTATGGGCGGTGGTGATCGCTTACCATCAGGAGACCCACATGCTCGTTTGCCATCCAGTCGTATAAAAAAAAAACGCACCATTGAATTGCTTCGCAGGTTTGTGCAGGTTTCCTCACGAAAGCAGTGCAGGGTTCCGACTGTTACAGGGCTCTATCTCTTGAGTCGTAATAGTCAGACACTTGAAATTTTCACAGATTATGTATTACAAATACTAAAAACAGAATAAAATAATTATTTAAAGGGGGCTCCCATACACCAAATGACTCGCATTTGGCCGGTTTTTTTGTGATAGGGTAACAAGGAATTCCAAAAAATATATTACTTATATGACCGCGGCATGGCGCTAGCGTCTACGCAAAATGTATGCAAAATATTTAGTTACATTTTACAACACGTGTGATATTTTGCCCGAGAACTATGAAAGTTTATCTAAGTTCAGGACTGCCAATGAAAGTAAATAACGCTAGGCTAGGTATTTTATCCTACCACCCGGTTTTTACTTACATACAGCCAAACCATTCAAATTTTGACCCGCTAAGTGATATTGTAACAAACAAATTACACTACGCTTTTGTTGCGATACGCCATTATTTTACAAGCTTTTTATTAATTAATAATAAGTATAGAACATTCTTGTGTTGTTGACCCAAATGGTGGAACCAATGCAGATGTCGAAGCGCGCATAAACAGGGCTCGTGCCGCATATGCACAACTCAAACCGGTCTGGACGTCCCACGTAATAGCACGGCGCACAAAAATCAGAGTTTTCAACTCAAATGTCAAATCGGTTCTCCTGTACGGGTGTAAGACCTGGCTCGTCAAGAAAGCAATCACCAGTAAACTCCAGGTTTTAGTGAACAAGTGTTTGCGTCGCATATTAGGAGTTTATTGGCCACGAACCATTACAAACACTAGACTGTGGGAGTTGACGAGCCAGAAGCCAATTGATATGGAGATCCTATTGAGGAAGTGGCGCTGGATCGGACACGTGTTGCGGAGAACCGATGCTCATCTCGCCAAGCAAGCGCTGGAGTGGCAAGCTGCTGGTAGTAGGAGGCCGACCGACCCCGAATCACCTGGAGACGATCGGTTGAGAAGGAGATCTCCCTAATTGGGTACCATTGGCGAGACCTAGAAGCCACAGCACAGGACCGTGACGCATGGAAGTCCCTACTGCGAGCCCTATGTCCCTGCTGAGGGACTACAGGAATTCATCATCATCATCATCATAGAACATTCTTGAAGGCATCTAGTGGTTCAAGCAAGTTTTCATGTGGTAGAGCCTTACTGTAACCACTTGCTGACTGCAGTACAAATGGGCCGGCTCGACCGGAGTAGTACCAACCTCCATCTGAATACCGGCGTGAAATAGTACCTTTGCCCAACTCCCCTCCCCCCTTTTATCCTGCCCCCATACCGCCCAATTTAGCCCCCCCCCCTCCTCCCTTTTAGGCCGGCAACGCACCCGCAGTCCTAATAATGCTGTAGGTGACCAAGGGCGGCGGTGATCACTTACCATTAGGTGACCCGCATGCTAGTTTGCCAGCTATTTGATAAAAAGAGTAGATTGATGACCTCAAGAAAAAACATTACTTTCTTTGGTTTGACCTGACTTAAAAATACTGAATTTCATGGTTAATTGCACTTTATCGAAATGCTATTACTTATTCTTTGTAAATAAACATAAAAAAGTAAAAAAAAAAAGAAAAAGAATCATTATGCGTCATCGAGTTTCGAACTCCTTCTCTTACTACATACTTCTAAGAATTGGTACCACTGAGCCAAACTAGGTGGTCACGTGACCGCCCGAAATAGTCAATACCTTTTTACAACAGATTATATTTGACATTAGCTACTCACACCACAGTAAAATGGATCAAAATTTACTGCATCATACTGAAATTTAGGTATTATAGATCCTCTCCATTTTGTGATTTGCGACAACAATATGCCCATAACTAACTATCCTCAAAAAATCGCGTCGAAATAACGTCTGTGGAAGAAATATTGATGTACCAAAGTTTGTATGGAAGACGACGCACCTTAAGTGAATTACCTGGACCCTTTTCGGGGCAGTTATGAATGAGCGAGCTCCAAGTGGGGGTTGATAACGGTGATGCCTGATGGTGACGAAGTGGCGTTATCGGCAAGGGAGATACAGGGTGATTTGGGAGATGAGCAGGACCATCCCTACTGAATTCAATTGGTTCAGGGTACCTACAATATCATACCATTATTAACGATCTTACAAGTTACAAGCTTTTATTTTATCTATGTATGTACTCGTATGTGCGGGTCAAATCTTGCAAGTTGAATTTGACCTACTTCCAGTGGTTGGTTTGATTTGAAATGTGACATACTTATGTATCTCTGGCGACAATAATCTGGAAGTGACATCTTGGTGGTCCGGCCACTTGGAACTCCTCAACGCGGTTAAAGGCATTGACTTGAAATTTGGTAGGGAAATGTACTCTTAGTATATATAACAATGCAAGTACACTCGGAAAAAAGATTGTATTAAAATGGAATTTTCAACAAACAAACTCATTTTAATGTTTGAAAACGAAAAGTATTAAATTATTTACTAAGGGCATGATCACTGTATTTGAAAAATTGGGGGTTTAAGTTAAATAAATATGATTGTGAACGATCCACATCGGTCACTGAGGGGGTAGGGTTGGTACTGCTCGTCTTTCGAATCACCTAGTAGATAAAGTACAGTCAAATCACTGTGGAACCTTTTCGTAGAAGAAGTCATAGTGACATCGCATTGCTTGATAAGGGAATTATTCATTATGACACTTACTGTGAGAACGTTCTATGGTGGGTCAGGAATCAAGTGGTCCGACTATATACACAAATGTAATATGTGAAAAAGAGAAAGAGAAAAAGAGAGAGAAAGGAGTGTCAACAATAACAATGACTCTTTGTGGTACACCAGAAATAGTAAGCGGTACAGAAAACAAGGTACACAGAGAAAAAATTACAAAAAGTGAGCAATAGGTGGCTTTATCGCTTTAGAGAATCTCTTTCAGGCAACCTTTTTCAGCAGAAAGAAGTAAGGTCTAGATTTAACAGGTGGTGCAATTATTACATCTGAAACAAATACTATAAATAGTTGGCAATAGAGAGCCCTCATGACAACTCTGACATTAGGCCCTCAGTCGCCTTTTACGACTCCCACGGGAAGAGACGTATCCGTCCTATTCTACTATGTCTGTCTATATCACAAAACTTGCTATATATCTTATTTCTAAAAATGTGCATATACAATTTTCCACCTAATCACACCAAACTCCCAAAACAAAGTCATAAACGTCCAAAAATCATCGAATACTTATCAACACTTTACGACATACTAAAGTATGGATTACATCATCGCGGGGTATGAATTACCCGGTCATAAAAGAGGAAGTAAAATTAAGTTACTTTGCCCGGGTCGGAGCTTCCGTCGCGATCATTTGTGATGTTTTGCTTCCGTGATGTCGGCTGAATGTTTTGATATCATCGAGTGCTTTCATGGATTGCTGATTTGTTCAGGAGAGTTTTGAGAGAGAGTTTTGGAAGGTTTGTATTTGAGAGGCACTGGTTGGAAATAAAACTATTATTGTTTGAAATTATGTGTATCGTTTGTTATTGTTGCTCTAAAAGAGTAAGTATAAATTAGATAAGTGAAGTTAGGGAATGAAATTCTAGTAATAAATACTCTCCTCTAACATCCTTTTAATTAGTAACTCGACACTTTTCTATTAAACTCATTGCAATCTTGGTTTTAATTTAGACTGGAAAGGAAATGTTAGACAAACAATAAATTTTCTAGATAGGTATCATAGGTTTGTGTCAATGTAGTTTTTAGTTTTGATCCCTTTCGACAAAAGTCGAGATAAAATATGCCGAGAGTAAACTCTAAAAGATCCTGCAGTAAACATTTTTAATTTAACAGAGTATGTACATACGTGTCACTTTACAGCTGCGATAGCAGCATAATGCCCTAAACTAGCAATACATACTTGTATATTTATTTCGGGTATCTCTGACACGGAAGTATGTCGATGAAATTTCATATGAGGAGGTTTTCGATGGTGAATACTCGTAATTGATCTAGCTTACTTTTATCGCGAAGAAAACGTGTGTTTTAAGCGCAAACGTAGCTCTGATACTTAGGTACTAAATAAACATAATATAATACAAAATTACTCTTTATTGCACACCAACACAATATAGTACGCAGTACAGAAAGCACACACATAATTTTAAAGATCTTCATGTTAGTCAGATATAATATTTTGCCGATCCTAACAATGATAATGGTAATACGGAACCTCCCGTGTGAGCGTCCAACTTTGTAGAAAAGGCCTCTGAAAATTTAAACGTCGGATAGAAGCTTTTAGAAGTCTCTTTATCGACATACAACGTACTTAATGGAGTCATTTTGGACGCCGCTTTATAGATGGAGACATTAGTGGTTGTTTGTAATGATTTCCATCGCAGTAAACGTGATAAAATTGATCTGTAATGACGTTTACTAATGTTTAAGGAATAATGATAGAAGAAAGTTATATATACCTTGATATAGAGAGTGACTTTGAGATTGTGTGCACTCAGAACTGACTTTACCGGACGGAAAATAGTGATCTTTGTATGACATTTCTAAACTGATAATACTGGCGTGATAGTAAAAAGCCAATTATTATGTATCAGAAATAACGAGAGAAATTGGGGAGCTCACGCGTCGTACATACCTGACAAAACCAGACTGACGAAATGTGAGGGTACCCTCATTTTCCAATACACTACACCAATCAATATTTCACCTCACACTTTCTGTGGTTGCACGTCCAAGTTGTTGCATTCTAAGTAATTTCTGGGGAACCCGTGTTGTAATTGTATCAAAACATTATGTAAGTACTATAATTTTAAAAACTTTCGTGATTTTCACTCATAATTAAAATACCACAAACGGGACTTATCACGCCACATTACACTGGCCGTGGTCACGAGTAGTCCCGTTTGTGGTATTTTAATATCTAACAACTAGCGACATCTAGGGTATGTAAACTTAACGTCTGTAATTAAAATACGATAGAAATAAAGTTAATCTGTGGTTAGTCTGCACTGAATAACCGACGTGTTTGTTCCGAAAATCTTGATCACTTACACACTTACGTGTGGTATTATCGTAATTTTTATCATAATTCACTGCTCCTAACCTTGTTTACGAAAGAGCCTTATCCATTTCCTTTTTCGTAATAAACACAGTGTTGCAAAAACGTCACCAATTCGAAGCTTCCAGTTGCTTCCACAGCTCAAACGAGCACCGAAAAGAAACGTGCCGTCAAAATCATTTATCATGACGCGTCCACGGGT
Source organism: Choristoneura fumiferana (assembly GCF_025370935.1). Taxonomy (NCBI): domain Eukaryota; kingdom Metazoa; phylum Arthropoda; class Insecta; order Lepidoptera; family Tortricidae; genus Choristoneura; species Choristoneura fumiferana. Next base: position 23,282,990 of record NC_133474.1, on the reverse strand, counting down.
CTTCCCGGAGCGGCACAATACCCGGATGCAAGCTCCGACGGTTTATCAACCCCTAGTACTTTAAAAACTCGTCGCCACCATTTATTATCGAGGGAGATTTATATTCCTCAGATTAATTGTTTTTTAATTCAGTTGCCGGGCCGTTGCTCTGTTATGATCCAAGTTCTGCTAAGGCTAATTTAATGTTAAGAATCCAGTTTCCCCGAGTTTTTAATGGTTTATGTTTAAGCGAGATGAAGCGCGGAGTTTGGATGGCGAATATAATTTATAAAGGTTGTTGACCTTAGTACGATTTATTTGGTAAAAATAAGGTTTAAGAACTATAACGACAAGAAACAAAATTTAGAAACGATATCTCTTGTCCGGGTGAGCGGTTAGTTCCAAAGGAATGCCGAAAAGTTTGAGGGCTTACGGCATAGATGTCGCTAGCGTCGCTGCTTAAGTGACTAAGTAAGAAACACAAGCTGAGATATGAGGTGCATAGGGAAATTATCGGGTTTTAGTTTTTGAACTTATTTTTAAAGTTTAGAAGTATATATCACATCATCGTACAGCAGCATCAGCAGCAGCCCTGGCTACTCTTGACTTTGAAACAAAAACTGCCTGTGTATAAAATATCTTTAAAACTTTCTGACAATGAGACTCTAATTATGTTTTTAAAATAATCATGTAAGTGTGTTAAGAAGACTTTCCCCTAACGTTGATAAGCCAAATGCTACTATAAACACAAGGAAGCTTAAAGTTCCATCTTACAGACTGGCTGACCAAAAAGTTGTTTCTGGGAATTAAAAAACGTTTTTATTATAAATTCCAAAAAATATTACCAATGAAACGGATAAAATTCAGATCTATTGTCAAGAAGACATTAATATATAAGGCGTATTATAAAGTTAATGATTATAATCATTGACAGGGATATTTGTAAATGATTCCGATCCGCATTAGCGATCCCTTCAAATAGCGAACTTACTGTGTTAAAAATAAAGTTGTGTTAAATACTTGTAGTGTATAGATATCATTTAGTAATATTGTAAATCTGTTTAAAAAATATATATAGGTACCTCGTTGAGTTTCTTGCCGGATTCTTTTCAACAGAGGTTTTTCCGAACCGGTGGTAGTTTTCTTGACATTCATAAGTGCATGTCATAGCCTAAATTGAATTACATATTTTGACTTTGATTTTGAAAATTGTGGCAAATTGTGTATCCCGGATAGCAAGCGCGGCTTAGGAATCCACCAACCAGATAGACAGATGGCTGGTTAAAACGTCACAGTTCCACTGGAGGTCTATAGGGAGGCTTATGCCAATAGTGGGACGTCTT